>NW_024573480.1:0-1276 GCF_018153835.1 Drosophila eugracilis
GAAACTGGGGGTACCAACCCGTCCCGACCCTGAAACATAACTAACGTGATATGCTTTTTCAACAACAACGACCAGCAAAATGGCCTCTCTGTGTTGAAACGGTAAACTTAACACTAACGATGACAACAACTGCAGTTTCTGTATTATCTTCTTTTTACTAACATTATTCTGGCAAATACAAAAATGTTAACGGATAATTATACACAAACAAATCGATCAATATGTACAACAATAAAAAAGAACTTTAAGACAAACCAGATAAAAAACAAGAGGAAACGCTATAGTCGAGTGCCGTGACTATTTAAGATACCCGTTACTGTTTTTATGCAATTTTAAGAAATTCATTTGCTAGTCTAAATTCACAAAGCACTTCCTATTATCGGAGAAAGCATGTTGGAGTAACTGTTAGCTCAACCGTCTTCGCTTCAAGAATATATGTGTATACTTTATAGGGTCGGAATCGATTCCTTTTACACAACTGTTTGCATACTTTTCAGCGAATCTAATATAACTTTTAATCTACGTGTAACGGTGGGGCGTAAAAACCGTTGATGACATGCAGGTCTGACACACATTTTCTGCCAGGAATGTGGGCTCATCCCCTCTCTCTCCAAAACCTAAATGTATAGGACACAAAAGTCTCTTATCCATTCCCATTCTGCTCAGTTGTGATTAATTATATGTCGTGAGCGAAATTATGTGAAATAAAAGTAGTTATACAAAGAAACCCTCACTTTTGAACGTACTTTCCATGCCCTTTCGTTTTGGTCGTTCCATCGTGGAGTATTAAAATAATAAACCACGAGTAAGTTACGTTTTGCGTTTTATTCAATATATAAATCATACTTAAATTTTTTAGAATCTTTTTTACAAAAGACTCGATGTAAACCATTTCATGGAATAAAAAGTTTAAGCAATCCTGGAAGAAAGAAAATATTGGTCAAATTGGTCAAATATTGGGCATACTTTGAAGATTGAAATTGTCACCATTTTTATATCCTTGCAGAGGGTATTATAACTTTGATCAGAAGTTTGTAACGCAGTGAAGGAGATGCTTCCGACTTATAAAGTATATTTCATCAGATCAATAGGGAGTCGATAGGGAGCTGTGACCGCTCCTGTTTCAACACTGTCTCTATCCTCAAACTTGGATCTGCGCACACATGTTTTAAGATGACTGTGAGACTTTCTTTTAAGTCAGCTCTTAAACTGGAGCTCGGCAAACGCAGTAAGCTGGAAACAGACGGAGATGTGGCTATATCGGCTTGTCCTGATC
>NW_024573481.1:0-136496 GCF_018153835.1 Drosophila eugracilis
TACCTATAAGTGATACAGTTCGGATTAAGCGTATAGGTTTTCATGATGTTCCTTATGCGAATTTTGTTTTCGATCAGCCACGTCCACTCTAAGACCTGACCCGAAAAACCAAATGGAGTCAATAGCGAAACGATTGAGCCATGTCTCCGTATGTCTGTCCCGTCTGATGTCGTATGAACGCTGAGATCACTGGAAATATAAGAGATGTAATGTTCAGTTAAACATAAGGTTCTTGAAGTCCCTACGCTGCGCAAGTTATGCAGCATCCTGCAACGCCCTTGCTCTAACGCTTACAAATCGCGAAAAGAAAACTAAAATCACCAAAAGAATCTCAAGTTTATGAAGGTGAAATTTGAATACAGTATGTATAATCTTTATATGTCAGCATTTTATAGTAGTACTCTATCAACCTGATTAGAGCCATCGCCGTCTATCTATAATCATTATAACACACGAGGATCTCGGGAAATATAAGAGAGTACAATGTTCAGAGAGATCAAGCATAAAAAGGTTCTTGAAGTCCCCTACGCTGCGCAAGTTTATTACAGCCCCCTGCCCACATGGTCTAGCCACAAATCGTCAAAAAACAAAAGTCGCGATCTCGGAGTTTATTGGGGTGAAAATTGAAGCAGGTATATATAATCTTTATGTCGGCGCATTTTACTCAAGTGGTCCTATTATCCGTACCACACCATGCGCGCTTTTGTAAACAAAAACGGTTTTTACATTTATAGAAGAAGCTGATATCTCGGTACCTATAAGTTGATAGAAAAGTTCGGATTAAGCATGTTGGTTTTCTTGTTACTCCCACGAACTATTAAAGCTAAGGTGAAATTCATTATTTATAATCTATATGTCAGCATCAGTGGTACTATTGTCATACACACCCATACCACACCAAGCTTAAAAGACAGTTTGCATTTTAAGTGATATCTCATTATCTATAAGTGATACAAGTTCGGATTAAGCCTGTAGAGTTTTCATGATGTTCTTGAATTGTAATTTGTTCCTTAACCACCGAAGCCACGATCAAGCCACGGCCACTCTAAAGTCAAAAAAACCAAAAAATACGATCAATAGCGAAAAAACGTTGAGCCATGTCCATAACTCATCTATCCCGTCTGTCCGCATGAACACTTTGAGATCACTGGAAATATAAAGTACAATATTCAGATTAAGCACAAAGTTCCTTAAAGTCGTTTCAAGCCAAGTTTACGGCATCCTCCGGCGCCCCTCTAACACCCACAAATCGCGAAAAACTAAAATCGCAAAAATCTCAGGATTTATTAGAGTTGAAAGATTGGAATGCAGTATGCATAATCTACATATGTCAGCGCTTTTGTTAATTGGTACTCTTATCCAGCTCTCCGATGAGCCATGTCCGTCTGTCCTGTCCATATAAACGCCGAGATCTCGAGGAACATAAGAGATACAATGTTCAGAACAAGCATAAGGGTTCTTGAAGTCCTACGCTGCGCAAGTTTATTCCAGCACCTGCGCCCAGTCCTAACGCCCTGAAATCTTTGAAAAACTAAAGTCTGTGAAATCTCAGGACTTTATTAAATTGAAAAGTTGAAATGCAGTATATATAATCTTCTGCTCTAAGCCTCTTTTTATGTGATACTATTATCCGGCCGCATACCACCCTTACGCTCAAGCTTAAAAAACTAGTTTTGCATTTTATAGAAAGAAGCTGATATCAATACCTAAGTGATGAAAGTTCGGATTAAGCATGTTGTGGTTTCATAATTGCTCCCAATGCGAATTTTGTTTTCCGATCAAACCCAAATCACTCTAAGGCCTAAAACCCGAAAGCAAATACGATCAATAGCCAAACCGATTGAGCCATGTCCGTCTCTGTCACATCGAATGGTACCAAAGATCTCAGAATATAAAAGTTCAGATTAATAGAATTCTTTGAAATTACCTACACATCAGCTGCAGCATCCTGCCAAGTTACTCTAACGCCTGATGCGAAAACTAAAATCGCTGCCAAAAATCTCAGAACTATTGAGCTGGGAAGTTGAAGTTCAGTATTTTATAATCTTTATATCCCAGCATCTTATAGTGGTACTTTATTATCCATCCACGCACACCCATACGCGCACCAAGCTCAAAGACGGTTTTGCATTTATCAGAAAAACCAATGTCTCGGTATATATAAGTGATAAGTTCGGATTAAGCATGTGGAGTTTCAGTGCTCTATTCTGGCGTTTGTTTTCAGTCAAGCCACGTCCACTCAGACTAAAACTTCGAAGCCAAATGCGATCAATAGCAGCAAGTTGAGCCATGTCCGTATGTCTGTCCGTCTGTCCATTATGAACGCTGAGATCACTGGAAATATAAGAGTGCAATGTTCAGATAAACATAAAGATTCTTGAAGTCCTACTTCCGCAGTTGTGCAGGATCCTGCAGCGCCCACTCTAGCGCCCACAAATCGGGAAACTAAAATCTTGAAATCTCAGGTTTGTGGGGTAGTTGGAATGCGGTATGTATGTGTCTTCCTATGTCAGCGCATTTTATAATTATTAGTCTTATCCTGACTACCGATTAAGCCATGTCGTCTGTCTGTCCGTATAAACGCCGAGATCTCAGGAAATATAAAGTACAATGTTCAGAATAGCATAAGGTTCTTGAAGTCCCTACGCTGCCTGGGTTATTAGCATCCTGCACCGCATGGGGTCTAACGCCCGCCGTCCGCCAAAAAAGCAAAAATCGCTGAAATCTCAGGTTGTCTCGAAATTATAGAAAGTTGAAATGCAGTATATATAATCTTTATATGTCAGCATTTTATGGTGGTACCATTATCGGCCACACGCGCCATACGCGCACAAGCTTAAAAAACGGTTTTGCATTTATAGAAAAGCTGATATCTCGGTACCTATAAGTGATAGAAAGTTCGGATTAAGCATGTTGGTTTCATGATGCTCCCAATGCAATTTTGTTTTCGATCAAACACGTCCACTCTAAGGCCCACAAATAGCCAAATGCGATCAATGGCAAACCAGTTGAGCTTCCATGTCCGTCTGTCTATCCGAATGAACATGCAGATGGGAAGTAAGAAGTTCAGATTAATAAAAGATTCTTGAAGAGTGCCGCATCGAAAGTTTAATGCAGCATCACACCAGGCCCTCTAACGCCCACAATCTTGAGAAACTAAAATCTTTGCTTAAATCTCAGGAACTATTTGAGCTAGGAAGTTGAAATTCAGTATTTATAATCTTTATATCCCATGCATCTTATAGTGGTACTATTATCGACCACACACACTGTACACACCAAGCTCAAAGACGGTTTTACGTCACATAGAAAAAAGCGTATCTGGTACCTATAAGTGATACAAAGTTCGGATATGCCCAGGTTTCATGATGCCCCTCCCTAATGCAGGAATTTTACTTCCAGTCAAACCACGTCCTCTAGGCCTGAGCAATCCAGAAATGCGATCAATAGCGAAAACGGTGGGCCGCGCGTGCTGTGTCATCCGTCTGTCCGTATGAACGCTGAGATCACTGGAAATATAAGGATAAAATGTTCAGATTAAGCATAAGTTCTCGGAATTTCATGCCAGAGTTTGTGCAGCATCCTGCCGCCCACTCCCAACGCGCCTAGTCTTAGCTAATCACTTGAAATCTCAGGTTTATTGGGGGTAAGTTGGAATGCAGTATGCTATGTCTATATGTCAATGCGTTTTATGGTGGTACTCTTATCCGGCTACACACCTTTTAGCACCAAGCTCAAGAAGAGTGGTTTGCATTTTATAAAGCTGACTGATATCTCAGTACTCCTATATAAGTGATGAAAGTTCGGATTAAACGTATTTGGTTTTCCAGATGCTCCCACGAATATTAAGAAGGCTAGAAGGTGAAATTCAGTATGTTATAAATCTTTATATGCTGGCACATCTTATAGTGGTACTATTATCCGGCATACCATACCCTTACGCATAAGCTTAAAGACAGTTTTTGCATTTCATAAACTGATATCTCGGGTACCTATAAGTGATAAAGTTCGGATTAAACATACTGGTTTCATGGGGCTCTAATGCGAATTTTGTTTTTCAAATCAAGCCACGTCCACTCTAAAGGTACAAAACGAAAACAGAAATACGATGTGCTGAAAACAGTGAGCCATGTCAATGTATCATCCATCTGTCCGTATGATCGCTGAGATCAGTGGAAATATAAGAGATACTATTTCAGATTAAGCATAAAGATTCTTGAAGTCCCTACACTGCAAGTTTTATTACAGCATCCTACCACGCCCACTCTAACGCCCACAAATCACCAAAAAACTAAAATCTACCAGAAATCTCAGTTTATTAGAAATGTGAAAGTTGGAATGCAGTATGTATAATCTTTATATCTCGGCACATTTATAATTGGTACTCTTATCGGCCACACACCCATACGCATATAGCTCAAAGACGGTTTCTCGCAATTTATAGAAGCTGATATCTCGGTACCTATAAGTGATACAAGTTCGGATTAAACGTGTATGTCTCATTGAGGCTCCTAATGCAATTTATTTTTCCGATCAAGTCACGTCCACTCTAAGGCCCACAAAGCAGAAACCAGAAATGCGATCAATAGCGAAAGCAGTTTGGCCATGTCCATTCTGTCTGCTCCTTATAAACACCGAGATCTCAGGAAACCTAAGAGATACAGTATGTTCAGAATATAGCATATAAAAGATTCTTGGAAGTCCCCTACGCTCGCAAGTTTATTACAGCATCCCTGCCACGACCACTCAAACGCCCACAAATCGCGAAAAACAAAAATCGCTCGAAATCTCAGAGTTTATTAGAGGTAGAAAGTTGAAATGCAGTATACTTTATAATCTTTATATGTCAGCGCTTTTTATGGTGGTACTATCGACACACACACCATACGCACCAAGCTCAAAAACAGTTTTGCATTTTTATAGAAAAACTGATATCTCAAAGTACCTATAAGTGATAGAAGAGTTAGGTTAAACATTTTGGTTTTTCTTGTGCTCCCAATGCAGTTTTGTTTTTCCGATCAAGCTACGTCCTCTCAGGCCCTCAACGAAAACCCAAATGCGATCAATGGCGAAACGGTTGAGCCATGTCCGTCTCCGTCTGTCCGAATGAACACTGAGATCTCAGGAAATGTAAAGTTCAGATTAAAGCAAAGTTCTTGGGAGTCCCTACGTAATGGAAGTTTATAACAGCATCCTGCCCAGGCCCAGTCTGGCGCCCACAGGTCGCGAAAGCAAATCCGCTTGGAAATCTCAGGACTATTTGAAGGCTAGGAAGTTGGAATTCAGTTATGAATAATCTTATATATCAACGTATTTTATAGTGGTACTCCTTGTCCACACACACTTACCGCACCAAGCTCAAAAGACGGTTTTCGCATTTATAGAAAAGCTGATATCTCAGTACCTTTAAGTGATACAAAGTTCGGATTAAACATGTAGGTTTTCAGCGAGTGCTCTAATGCAATTTTGTTTTTTCGATCAAAGTCGTCGCTCTAAAGGCCCACAAAAGCCAGCGAAAACCAGAAATGCGATCAATAGCGAAAACAGTTTAGGCCATCCGTCCGTCTGTCTGTCTATACCATTTGTAAACCATAGGATCTCTGGAAATATAAGAGATACAATGTTCAGAATAAGCATAAAGGTTCTTGAAGTCCCTACGCTGCGCCAGTTTTATAACAGCATCCTGCCACGACCACTCCAACATACAAAATCATCGAAAAACTAAAATCCTATATAAGAATCTCAGGTTTATTGGGGGTAGAAAGTTGAAATTCAGTATGAATAATCCTTATATCAGCGCATCTTATGGTGATTTTATTATCGCACCATACGCGCACAAGCTCAAAGGTTACGGTTTTATAGAAAGAAGCTGATATCTCGGTACCTTTAAGTGATACAAAGTTCGGATTAAACATTTTGGTTTCATGATGCTCCTAATGCAATTTGTTTTCGATCAAAACCACGTCACTCGAGGGCTCACAAAACCCTGAAAACCCAGAAATGCGAGTCAATGGCTTGAAAACGATTGAGCCATGTCCGTCTGTCTGTCCGAATGAACGCCGAGATCTCAGGAAATATAAAAGTTCAGATTAATGAATTCTTGAAGTACCTACGCAGCGGAAGTTTATAACGGCATCCTGCCGGGCCTAATAGTCTAACGCCCACAATCGTCGAGAAACTAAAATCGCTGAAGAAATCTCAGGAACTATTTGAGCTAGAAGTTGAAATTCAGTATGAACTAATCTATATATCTAGCGCATCTTATAATTGGTACTATTATCCAGCCACACGCACCCATACGCGCACCAAAGCTCAAAGAACCCGGTTTCGCATTTTATAGAAAAGCTGATATCTCTGTACCTTTAAGTGAATTACAAAGTTTGGATTAAGCATGAGGTTTTCATGATGCTCCTAATGCGAATTTTTTTTTCCGATCAAGCCACGTCCACTCTAAGGCCCACAAAACCCGAAAACCCAGAAATGCGATTAATCAGCGAAAACAGTTGGGCCATGTCCGTCTGTCTATCCGAATGAACGCGAGATCTCAGGAAATATAATGTTCAGATTACATAAATTCTTGAAGTGCCTACGCAGCGGAAGTTTATAACAGCATCCTGCCAGGCCCACTCTAACGCCCACCGTCGCGAAGAACTAAAATCACTGAAATCTCAGGAACTATTTGAGCTAGGAAGTTGAAATTCAGTATGAATAATCTATATTCCCAGCGCATTCTGTAAGTGGTACTATTATCCCCACACACCCATACGCGCACCAAGCTCCAAAAAGACGGTTTTTTGTTTTAGAAAAGCTGTATCTCAGTACCTATAAGTGATACAAAGTTCGGATTAAGCATGTAGGTTTTCATGATGCTCCCAATGCAATTTTGTTTTCCGATCAAGCCACGTCACTCTAAGGCCCACAAAAACCGGAAAACCGAAAATGCGATCAATAGCGAAAACAGATTGGAGCCATGTCCGTCGTCTGTCCTTATGAACACCGAGATCTCCGGGACATATAAGGAGATACAATGTTCAGAATAAACGCGCAAAGATTCTTGAAGTCCCTACACTTTGCACCAAGTTTATTACAGCATCCTGCCACGCCCACTCTGCCCTACCGTCTGAAAAGCTAAAATCACAAGAAATCTCCGGGAGTTTGTTAAAATTGAAAGTTAGAATTACAGTATGTTATAATCTTTATATATGTCAGCGCATTTATAGTGTACTCTTACCCCCGGCCTCACGCACCCTTACCTGCGCAAGCTCAGAGACAGTTTTCGCATTTTATAGAAAAGCTTATATATCGGTACCTATAAAGTGATACAAAGTTCGGATGAAGCATATGGGTTTTCATGGGGCTCCTAATGCGAAATCCCGAAACGCAAAATACGATCAATAGCAAAACAATTCAGCCATGTCCGTCTGTCCGTCACTGAACGCCGAGATCTCAGGAAATATAAGGAGATACAATGTTCAGAATAAACATAAAGGTTCTTGAAGTCCCACACGCCGCGCCAGTTTATAACAGCATCCTGCCACGCCCACTCTAGCCTACAAATGAAAAAACTAAAATCGCTGAAATCTCAAGGTTATTAGAGGTAGAAGAGTTGAAATTCAGTATGAATAATCCTTATATCCTAAAAGCATCTTATAGTAGTACTATTATCCGGCCACACACTGCATACGCGCACTAGCTCAAAAGGACGGTTTCGCATTTATCAGAAAAACTGACTATCTCGAAGACACCTATAAGTGATACAAGAAGTTCAGTTAAGCATGTGGGTATTCATGATGCTCCCAATACGAATTTTGTTTTCATCAAACACGTCACTCAAATACCCACAAAAACCCGAAAACCCAAATGATACGATCAATAGCGAAAACGATTGGAAGGGCTTCACTGTCCAAATCCCGTCTAATCTTATCCACACGCCGAGGATCTCGGAGTATATAAGAGAATACAATGTTCAGAATAAGCATAAAGATTCTTGAACTCCCTACCACTGCAAAGTTCTAAAAGCTACCTTCGTCCTGCCACGCCCTCTAACACCACAAATCGCGAGCTACTAAAATCCTAAATCTCGAGGTTTATTAGAATTGAAAGTTAATGCACAGTATATATATTTTTATATGTCAAGCGCATTTATAGTATTACTCTTATCCAGCCACACGCACCCTTACACCGCTACTCAAAGACGGTTTTCGCATTTTATAGAAAAAGCTTATATATCGGTCCTCTAGAGTGATACAAGTTCGGATTAAAGCATGTAGGTTTTCCATGGCAGGGCTCAGCTACTGCAGGAAATCCCGAAAACCCAAAGTGATACGATCAATAGCCGAAACGGTCAGTTGCCATATCACGTCCGTCTGTCAGACTGAACGCCCAGATCACTCAGGAAGCCATATAAAGTTCCAGATTAAACTGAATTCTTGAAGTGCCTACGCAGCGGAAGTTTTCACGTTTATGCAAAAGCTGATATCTCGGTACCTATAAAGTGATTCTAAAGTTCGGATTAAGCATGTAGGTTTTTCAGATACTGCCCAATGCGAATTTTTTGTTTTCCGATCAAGCCACATCCACTCAAGGCCACAAACCGAAACTTCCAGAAGGCCAGTCAATTAGCGAAAACGATTGGGCTGTGTCCGTCTGTCTGTCCATATATAAAGTACCGAGATCTCAGGAAATATAAAGAGGTTAATAAAGATTACTGAAGGTGCTTACGCTGCTCAAGGTTTTTATCAAAGCATCGGCCCACTCCTAACGCCCACCAGTCGCGAAAAACTAAAATCGCTGAAATGTCAGGAACTATTAGAGCTAGAAGCGGAAACTCAGTATGAGATAATCTGCACATAACCGGCGCATCTTAGCAAATTGGTACTATAATCCCGGCCACACGCACCCTTACGCGCACCAAGCTCAAAGACTGTTTTCGCATCTGATAAGATGATATCTCGGTACCTATAAGTGATACAAAGTTCGGATTAAAGCATGCTTTATCACTCGATACTCTCCAATGCGAATTTTCATTTTTCGATCAAACCACGTCCACTCCAAAAGCCCACACAACCCGAAAAACCAAAGTAAGTGCGATCAAGCGAAAAGCGTTAGGCCATGTCCAGCATGTCCGTCCGTCTGTCCGCATGAACGCTGGGATCTCTGGATCTATATAAGGGAGTACAACGTAATCGGGTCGCGCATGGTTTTTGAAGTCACTTTGCACTAGTTTATTACAGCATTCTGCCACGCTCACATCTAACCCCTCAGTCAAGAAAAAAAACTAAAATCGCTGGAAATCCAGGCAACTATTAGAGTAGAAAGTTAAAATTCAGTATGCTATATATATCTTTATATATCAGCGCATCCTAGTAGTATTATTATCCGCTTACACGCACCCATACGCCCATCAGCTCAAAGACGGTTTTCGCATTTATAGAAGAAGCTGATATCTAGGTATACCCTTTATAAGTGATAAGAAGAAGTTTCGGATTAAGCATGTTGGTTTTCATTGATGCTCCTAATACCAGATTTTGTTTTTCCGATCAAGCCCCGTCCACTCTAGCAGGCCCACAAAGCCGAAAACCAAAGAAATTTGCGATCAAAAGCGAAAACGATTGAGCCATGTCAATCTCTGTCTGTCCGTCGCATCCCGTATGAACATGCGAGATCTCTGGGCATATAAAGTTCAGATTAGCCATGAGAGTTACTGAAGTGCTTACGCTGCGCAAGTTTATTACAGCATCCAGCTAGGCCCTCTAACGCCCTGAATCGAGACTCAATCAACTGGAAATGTCAAGAACTATTAGAGCTGGAAAGCTGGAAAGCTCAGTATGAGATAATCTCTTTACGCACTGTGCATCTTATAGAGTGGTACTATAGTCCATTCCACACCCACGCACAAGCTCAAAGGCTGTTTTCTACATTTTATAGAAAGCTGATATCTCGTTACCTATAAGTATTACAAAGTTCGGATTAAGCATGTTGCTTTTTCACTTCTGATGCTCCCAAAACTGATTTTGTTTTCCAGTCAAACCCGTCACTCAGCCCACACGCAACCGAAAACCAAAAATGCAGGTAAAAGCGAGAAAACGGGTTGAAACCAGCAATATATGTCATCAATCTGTCCAATGTAAATGGGATCTCTGAAATATAAGGAAGTACAATGTTCAGATTAAGCATGAGATTCTTGAAGTCCTTTACTGGGTTATACAACATCTGCCACCCACTCTAACGCCCCCCAAATCGAGAAAACTAAAATCGCTGAAATCAAGTTTATTAGAGGTGAAGATTTAGTAAATTATGTATAATCTTTATATGTCAGCGCATTTATCTTAATTGGTACTCTTATCACCGCCACACCTTGTACACCAAGCTCAAAGACGGTTTTCACATTTATAGAAAAGCTGAAATATCTGAGGTACCTATAAGTGATAGAGTTTCAGTTAAGCATGTACCAGGTTTCGTAAAATAATACATTTTATTTTCAAATCGGCCACGTCCACTCTGAATACACAAAGCCCGAAAACCCAGAAGTAGATCAATAGCGAAAACAGTTCGCGTCATATCCGTCTGTCGTCCGAATGAACGCCAAGATCTCAGAAATATAAAGTTCAAGATAATAAAGATTATATTAATTACCTACGCGGAAGTTTATTACAGCATCCTGCCAGACCCCCTCTAAAGCCCACAAATCTGAAAAACTAAATCAACTGAAATCTCAGAGACTATTAGAAGTAGAAAGTTGAAATTCAATATGTATAATCTTCATATGTCAGTACATCTTATAGTGGTACTATTATCCATACACACACCCATACACTTGCTTTACCACGCTCAAAGACAGTTTTCGCATTTTTTATAGAAAAGGCTGATATCTCGGTACCTGAGTGATAGAAAGTTCCGGATTAACCATGTTGGTTTTCCTTGGAGTATAATGCGAGATTTTGTTTCCGATCAAGCCACGTCACTCTGGGCCAAAAGGCCAGAAAACCAAAAATGCGATCAATAGCGAAAACGATTAAGCCATGTCGTCTGTCTCCCGAATGAACATCGAGATCTCGATATAAGTTCAGATTAATAAAGATTCTTGAAGTGCCATACACCATGTGGAAGTTTATTACAACATCCTACCCATACCCTCTAAAGCCCACAAATCTGCCGAAAAATACTAAAATCACTGAAATCTCAGGAACTATTAGAAAGTATAAAGTTACGAAATTCTAACATGTATAATCTTTATATGTCCTTTTATCTTATGATGATTACACACCACTTACACTCACACCACTCAAAACGGTTTTCACATTTATAGAAAAAGCTGATATCTCGGTACCTATTGATAGAAAAGTTCAGTTATGCATGTTGGTTTCCATGATGCTCCCAATGCAATTTGTTTTTTCCGATGATACGTCCACTCTCATTTAAAACCAAAAAACAAAAATGGAGTCAATAAAAACGATTGAAAGCCATGTTCGTCTGTCTGTCTCCGAATGAACATCGAGATCTAAGAAATATAACCAGTTCAGATTAATAATTCTTGAAGTACCACCTGGCGGAAGTTTATGCAACATCACCAGGCCCACTCAAGCCTAGAAATCCATGAAAAACTAAAATCACTGAAATCTCGGAACTAACTATTAAGTAGAAAGTTAAATTCAATATATATCCTTCATATGTCAGCGCATCTTACCGGTGGTATCATCCGGCCACACACACACACACCCATACGCGCACCACTCGAACGGTTTTCGCATTTATACCAGAAAAGCTGATATCTGGTACCTATAATTTGATAGAAAGTTCAGTTGTACATGTTGGTTTTTCATGATGCTCCCAATGCAATTTTGTTTTCCGATCAAACCAAATCCACTCTAAGGCCAAGCCAGAGCAATGCGATCAATGGCAGCTTAGTTAAGCTGTATCCGTCCTGTCTGTCCGAATGAACGCCAAGAGATCTCAAATATAAGTTCAGATTAATAAGATTCTTGAAGTGCCTACACCTTGGAAGTTATTGTAACATCACCATGCCCACTCTAAGCCACAAATCATAGAAAAACTAAAATCATCTTCAGAAATCTCAGACTATTAGAAGTATAAGTTGAAATCCTGTATCTATAATCTTTATATGTCAGCATATCTTATAATTATAATTTTTACACACCCATACGCACGCAATCACGCTCAAAGACGGTTTTTCGCATTTTATAGAAAAGCTGATATCTCGGTACCTATCAATTGATAGAAAGTTCGGATTATACATGTTGGTTTTTCATGATGCTGCTCCCAATGCGAATTTTGTTTTCAGTCAAACCACGTCCGCTCCCAAGGCCCAAAAACCCGAAAAACCAAGAAATGCGATCAATAGCGAAACGATTAAGCCATGTTCGTCTGTCCGAATGAACGCCGAGAGATCTCGGAAATATAACAGTTCAGTTAATACAAAGATTCAGCGAAGTGCCTACGCAGCGGGAAGTTTATTACCACAGCATCCTGTAGGCCCTCTAAAGCCCACAAATCACGAAAAGAAACTAAAATCGCTGATATCTCGGGAACTATTAAGTATAACGTTGAAATTCTGTGTCATATAATCTTTATATGTCTCCAGCGCATCTTATAGTGGTACTAATATCCAGCCACAGGAGCCATACGCGCACCACGCTCAAAGACGGTTTTCGCATTTATAGAAAAGCTGTTATCTCAGTACCTATATAAGTGATAAGGTTCGGATTAAACATGTTGGTTTTTCCTTGATGTAATGCGAATTTTGTTTTTCCAGTCAAGCCCGTCCCTCTAAAGCCCACAGCGAAAAACTAAAAATACGATGAAGCGAAAACGAATTGAGTATATCCATATGTCTGTCCGTCTGTCGTATGAACCTTTAGGATCTCTGGAAATATAGAGATACAGTGTTCAGATTAAGCTCAAGGATTCTTGAAGTCCCTACCTTTGCACAAGTTTATTAGCATCCTGCCACGCCACTCGAACGCGCCCACAAATCATGAAAAACTAAAATCGCTGAAATCTCAAGTTTATTAGAGTGAAAGTTAAATGCAATGTATAATCTTTATATGTCAGCACATTTTATATAAGTGGTACTATTATCAGCCACACACTTATACGCGCAACAAACTCAAAAGATCAATTTCCACCATTTTATAAAGCTGATATCTCAGTACCTATAAGTGATAGAAAGTTCAGTTAAGCATTTTGGTTTCATGAAATTATAATCACCGATTTGTTTTCCGATCAAACCACGTCCACTCTAAGGCCCGCAAACCCGAAAAACAAAATGCGATCAAAAGCGAAAACGATTGAGCCAGCGCTCGTCTGTCCATCCGTCTGTCCGTATGACGCCGAGATCCTGAAATCTCAAAAGTTCAGATTAACCATGCTGCAAGTGCCTTTGCTGAAGTTGTTGGCATCCAGCTAGAGCCCTCTAACGCTTACAAATGCGAAAACTAAAATCGCTGATGTCTGAGACTAAATGGGAAGCTGAGCGAAGCTCAGTATGAATAATCTTTATATGCAGCGCATCTTATAGTATTTACTATAATCCATTACACACCCTTACCGCATAGCTGACTCAAAAGGCTGTTTCGCATTTTATGAAGCTGATATCTCGGTACCCTATCATTAAAGGTTCAGTTAAGCATGTTGCTTTCATGGTGCTCCCAATGCAATTTTGTTTTCCGATCAAGCCACGTCCTCTAAAGCCCACGCTTGAAAACCAAAGTACGATCAAGCAAAACGATTGAGCCTTATCTCCATGTCTGTCCGTCTGTCCGTATGAATGCTGAGATCTCTGGAAATCTAAGAACCACAATATTCGGTAGATTAAACATAAAGTTCTTAGAGTCCCTAACTGCACAAGTTTATTACAGCATCCTGCCGCCCACTCTAACGCCCACAAATCATGAAAAACTAAAATCTTTGAATCTCGGGATTTATGGGAGTAAGAAAGTTGAAATGCAGTATGTATAATCTTTATGTCAGCGCATTTTATGGTGGTACTCTTATCCTGCACACACCATACGCACCAAGCTCAAAAGACGGTTTCGCATTTATGAAAAGCTGATATCTCGATTTACCTATAAATTGAAATTACAAAGATTCGGATTAAGCATGTAGGTTTCATGGGGCTCCTAATGCGAATTTTGTTTTTCCGATCAAGCCACGTCCTCAAGGCCCCCAAGGCAAAACCCAAGGAAATGCGATCAATAGCGAAAACGGTTAAGCCCTTATCATCTGTCTGTCCAGATGAACAGCATAAAGAGATCTCAGGAAATATAAAAGTTCAAGATTAATAAAGATTCTTGAAGTGCCTACGCAGCGGAAGTTTATTACGGCATCTACCAGGCCCTCTAAGAAAAGCCTCGTCGAAAAACTACAAATCGCTGGAAATCAGGAACTATTAAGTAGAGGATTGAAATTCAATATGTATAATCTTCATATGTCCAGCGCATCTTATAGTGGTACTATTATCCGGCCACACACACACCCTTTTTGCACGCACCACGCACACTCAAAGACAGTTTTCTGTTTATAGAAAAGCTGATATCTCGGTACCTATAATTGATAGAAAGTTCAGCAGGATTATGCATGTTGGTTTCATGATCTCCCAATGCGAATTTATTTTCCGATCAAGCCACACGATCAAATTCACTCTAAGGCCCAAAAGCCAGAAAAACCAAAATGCGATCAGCGAAAACAAATTAAGCCATGTTCGTCTATCTTCTGTCGAATGAACGCCACGAGATCTAAGAATATAACAGTTCAGATTAATAAGATTCACTTGAGGTGCCTACGCAGCGGAAGTTTATTACAGCATCCTGCCAAGGCCCTCTCTAAAGCCCTACAAATCATGAAAAACTAAAATCAACTGAAATCCTAAGAACAATAAGAAGTAGAAAGTTGAAATTCAATATGTATAATCTTCATGTCAGCGCATCTTAATTAATTTTATTATCCGGCCACACGCACCCTTTTGCGCACCACGCTCAAGACGGTTTTCGCATTTTATAGAAAGCTGATATCTCGGTACCTATAATTGATAGAAAGTTCGGATTATGCATGTTGGTTTCCTTGCGATGCTCCCAATGCGAATTTTGTTTCCAGTCAAAACCACGTCCTCTAAGGCCCAAAAAAGCCCGAAAAACCAAAATACGATCAATGGCGAAACGATTATTAGCCAATACGTCTGTCTGTCGAATAGACATGAGATCTGGGAAATATAAAAGTTCAGATTAATGAATTCTTAGAGTACTACGAAAGCGAGTTTATTACAGCATCTGCCATACCACTCTAAAGCCCCACAAATCACGAAAAACTAAAATCAGCAAATCTCAGGAACTATTAGAAGTATAAAGTTGAAATTCTGTATGTATAATCTTTATATGTCAGCGCATCTATCGTGTTACACGCACCCATACGCACCACGCTCAAAAGAGATTTTTCGTTTTGCCTAAGCTGATATCTCAGTACCTATGGTGATAGAAAGTTCCGGATTATGCATGTTGGTTTCATGATGCTCCCAATGCGAATTTTGTTTTCCAGTCAAACCACACACGTCCACTCTAAGGCCAAAAAACCGAAAAACCAAGAAGCTGCGATGTGTGAAAACGATTAAACTTGGCGCACCTTGCTTGTATTTCGTCTGTCTGTCCGAGATGAACGCCGAGATCTCTGAAATATAACAGTTCAGATTAATAAAGATTCTTGAAGTGCCTACGCAGCGAGTTTATTACAGCATCCTATAGGCCCACTCTAAACCCACAAATCATGACTAAAATCTTTGATATCTAGGAACTATTAAGTGATGATTGGAAATTCCTGTATGTATAATCTTTATATGTCAGCTCTTATAGTGGTACTATATCCATGTTTTACGAACCCTTTTACACACCACGCTCAAAGACAGTTTCGCATTTTATAGAAAAGCTGATATCTCGTACCTACACTAAGTGATAGAAAGTTCGGATTAAGCATGTTGGTTTTCATGATCCTTCCCAATGCAATTTTGTTTTCCGATCAAGCCACGTCCACTCTAAAGCCTGGCAGAAAAGCAAAAATGCGTCAAAAAAGCGAAAACAGTGGAGCATGTCCATATGTGTCTGTCCATCTGTCCGTACTGAACGCTGAGATCTCTGGAAATATGGAGATACAGTGTTCAGGTTAAGCTTTATAAGGATTCTTGAAGTCCTACGCTGCTGCAGTTATTACAACATCCCTGCCACGCCACTCGACATACAAATCATGAAAAACCACGTCACTGAAATCTCAGGATTTGCACCAAGGTAGAAAGTTGAAATACAGTATATATAATCTTTATATGTCAGCGCATTTATGGTGGTTTCAATATCCAAGCCACACGCACCCATACGCTGTGCAACAAGCTCAAAAGACAATTTTTCGCATTTTATAGAAAAGCTGATATCTCTAAGTACCTATAAGTGATAGAAAGTTCGGATTAAGCATTTGGTTTCTGTGATGCTCCCAATGCGAATTTTTGTTTTCCGATCAAGCCCGTCCGCTCTAAACCACAACCCAGCAAAAGTGATCAAAAACGAAAACGATTGGGCCATGTCCGTATCTTCTGTCGTCTGTCCATGCATAGACATGAGATCTCTGGAAATATAAAGTACAATGTTCAATTCAACATAAGGATTCTTGGAGATATTACGCTGCATAAGTTTATTACTGGCATCACTGCCACACCTCTAACGCCCACAAATCATGAAAAACTAAAACTAAATCTGGGAACTATTAGACTAGGAAGTTGAAATTCAGTAACTGAATAATCTTTATATGCAGCGCATCCTTATATGGTACTGTATCCGGCCACACGCACCCAACACGCGCACCACGCTCAAGGAACGGTTTTTCGCATTTTATAGAAAAGCTGATATCTCGGTACCTAATTGATACGAAAGTTCCGGACAGTTCGTGTTGGTTTCGCTTGATGCTCCCAATGCAATTTTGTTTGTTTTCCAATCAAGCCACGTCCGCTGGGACCCAAGCCGAAAAACCAAAATGCGATCAGCCAGCGAAAACGATTAAACTATGTCCGTGTCTGTCAGACTGAACGCCGAGATCTCAGGGAAATATAAAGAAAGTTCAGATTAATAAAGATTCTTGAAGTGCCTACGCAGCAAGCGGGAAGTTTATTACAGCATCCTGCCAGGCCACTCAAAGCCAAAATCGCGAAAAACTGCAAATCGCTGAAATCTCAGGAACTATTAGAGCTAAGTTGAAATTCAGTATGTATAATCTTTTATATGACAGCACATTTTATAGTGGTACTATTATCCAGCCACACACCCAACCACAGCACCAAATCTCAAATACGATTTTCGCATTTTGCTAGAAAAGCTTATAGCTCTCAGTACCTATAAGTAAATGAAAGGTTCGGATTAAACGTGTGGTTTCATGATGCTCCCAATGCGAATTTTGTTTTCCGATCAAACCACGTCCACTAAAGCACACACAACGAAAACCAAAAATGCAGTCAAAGCGAAAACAGTTGAGTCATGTCCGTATGTCTGTCCGTCTGTCCGTATAAACGCTGAGATCTCTGGAAATATAATGAATCAATAATCAGATTAACGCAAGGATTCTTGGAAGTCCCTACGCTGCATGAAGTTATTACAGCATCCACTGCCACGCACACTCCAACGCCACAAATCGCGAAAAAACTGAAACTAAATCTCAGAACTATAAGAGCTAGGAAGTTGAAATTCGAGTATGAATAATCTTTATATACAGCACATCTTATAGTGTTACTATCCAGCCACGCACCCATACGCGCACGCTCAAAAGACGGTTTTCGGTTTCAAGCTGATATCTCGGTACCTATAATTGATAGAAAGTTCGGATTCGCTGTTGGTTTTCTTGATGCTCCCAATGCAATTTTGTTTTTTCGATCAAGCCCGTCACTCTAGGGCCCACGAGCCCGATATAAACCAAAAATCCGATCAATAGCGAAAACAGTTAAAACATGTCCGTCTGTTCGAATGTTGCTTAAGATCTCAGGAAATATAAAGGGTTCAGATTAAGCATAAAAATTCCTGAATGCCTACGCTGCTATGAAGTTTATTAAAGCAACCTGCCAATTACTCTATTTAACCACAAATCATGAACCGTCACCTTTTAAATGTCAGGAACTATCAGGCCATAGGAAGCAGTATTCAGTATGAAATAATCTTTATACATAGCGCATCTTATAGTGGTACTATTATCCATTACACACACTGTCATACGTATACCACACCTCAAAAGACGGTTTCACATTTATAGAAAAGCCTGATATCTCATTCCCTATAATTGATGAAAGTTCGGATTATGCATGTTGGTTTTCCTTGATGCTCCCAATGCGAATTTTGTTTTCCAAATCCAAACCACGTCCCTCTAAGGGCCCAAAACCCGAAAAACCAAAAATGCGATCAATGGCGAAAACGATTAAACCATGTTCGTCGCTGTCTGTCCGGAATGAACATACGAGATCTCAAATATAACAGTTCAGATTAATAAAGATTCTTCAAATTCTTTACACAAGCGGAAGTTTATTACATCCCTGCCAGGCCCTCTAAAGCCCACAAATCTGTGAAAAGCCTTCAAAATCGCTGATATCTGGGAACCTTAGAGTATAATTTAAGAAATTCTTATGTAATCTTTATATATGTACATCTTATAGTGGTACTATTATCCCAGCCACACAGACCATACGCACCACGCTCAAAGACGGTTTCGCGCATTTTATAGAAAAGCTGATATCTCAATTTCCTATAATTGATAGAAAGTTCGGATTAAGCATGTTTGGTTTCATGATACTCCAATGCAATTTGTTTTCAATCAAACCACGTCCACTCTTAAGCCCACACAGCGAAAACCAAAAATGCGTCAAAAGCAACGATTGAGCCGCTTGTCCGTATGTCTGTCCGTCTGTCCATTATGAACGCTGAGATCTCTGGAAATACTCAGGGAAGTGATTTCAGATTAAGCATAAAACACATTCTTGAAGTCCCTACGCTACACAAGTTTATTACAGCATCCTGCCGCCCGCACTCGAACGCCACAAATCGCAAGAAAAGCAAAGTCTTCAACTGAAATCAGGATTTGACCAAATTTGCAGAAAGTTTGGAAATGCAGTATGTATAATCTTTATAGTACTCAGCGCATTTTATGGTGGGTACCATTATCCGGCCACACACTTAGCCACGCTGTCAATCAAAAGGAACAATTTTTCTTGTTTTATGAAAAGCTACTGATATCTCAGTACTATAAATTGATAGAAAGTTCGGATTAAGCATTTTGGTTTCTTCAGTCACCAATGTGCAATTTGTTTTTTCGATCAAGCCGTCACTCTAAAGTCCACACAACCCGAAGCCAAAAATGCGATCCAAAGCGAAAACGATTGGGCCATGTCCGTATGTCTGCCAATCGTCTGATAAGTATGAACGCTGGATCTCTGGAAATATAAAAATTGTGTTCAGACCAAGCACTTAAGCATTCTTGAGTCCCTACCTTGCATAGGTTGTGTACAGCATCCTGCCACGCGCATCTGGCACATACAAGTCTGAAAAGAAACTAAAACTAAATCTCAGAGGACTATTGGAGCTGGGAAGTTTGAAATTCAGTATGAATAAATCTTTATATACCAAGCGCATCTCATAGACCGGACCCTCCAAGCCCATCCGACCACACGCACCCTTCCGCACACCACGCTCAAAAAGGGATGGTTTCGCATTTTATAGAAAAGCTGATATCTCGGTACCTACTGGTGTTAAGTTCAGTTCAGCGTGTTGGTTTCATGTTGATCTCCCAATACGAATTTTGTTTTTCCGATCAACCACGTCACTCCTAAGGCCCAAAAGCCAGCAAATGTGATCAATGGCGAGAACGATTATTATGTCCGTCTGTCTGTCCGATTGAACGCCACGAGATCTCAGGAAATATATAAAGTTCGAATTAATAAAGATTCTTGAAGTGCCTACGCAGCGGAGAGTTTTATTACAGCATCCTGCCGGGCCCACTCTACCAAAGCCCACAGATCGCGAAAAACTGAAATCGCTGAAATCTCAGGAACTATTGAAGTATAGAGTTGAAATTCTGTGTATAATCTTTATATGTCGGCGCATCTTATAGTAATTTATTATCCAGCCACACCTGCCCCATACGCGCACCACGCTCAAATACAGTTTTTCGCATTTTATAAACGATATCTCGGTACCTAAGTGATAGAAAGTTCGGATTAAGCATGTTGGTTTTCATGATGCTCCCAATGCAATTTTGTTTTCCGATCAGACACGTCCACTAAGCACACACAACCCCGAAAAATACCAAAAATGCAGTCAAAAGCGAAAACGATTGAGCCATGTAGCCATCCGTATCATCCGTCTGTCCGTATAAACGCAGGATCTCTGGAGATATAATAGATGCAATAATCAGATTGCTTGAGTTCTTGAGTCCTACGCTGCATAAGTTTATTACAGCATCTGCCGCACACTCTAACGCTTCCACACAAATCGCGAAAAGATTGAGCTAAATCTCAGGAACTATTGAGCTAGGAAGTTATTCAAGTATGAATAATCTTGTACCAGCGCATCTATAGTGTTACCTGTTCTCAGCCACACACGCACCCGACATACGCACCACACTCAAAAGACTGGTTTCGCATTTTATAGAAAACTGACTCTCCGAAGTACCTAATTGATAGAAAGTTCGGATTCAGCAATATTGCGTTTCATGATGCTCCCAATGCGAATTTTGTTTCGATCAAGCCACGTCCACTCTAAGGCCCACAAAACCGATAAAACCAAAAATCGATCAATAGCGAAAACGGATTAAACATGTCCGTCTGTCGAATGTTCCTTAAAGATCTCCGGAAATATAAAAGTTCAGATCAAGCATAAAGATACGAATGCCTACGCTGCGCAAGTTTATTAAAGCAACCTGCCACCGGAGGCCCACTCTAACGCCCACGGAAATCGCGAAAAACTAAAATCCGCTGAAATGTCCAGGTTATAAAGAGCTGGAAGCCAAATTCAGTATGAATAATCTTTTTATACCTTAGCGCATCTTATGGTACTATTATCCATTACACCCATACACTTTTCCACGCTCAAAGGAACGGTTTTCACATTTATGAAAAGCGCTGATATCTCATTTACCTACCTATAATTGATAGAAAGTTCGGATTATGCATGTTTGGTTTCCATGATGCTCCCAATGCAATTTTGTTTTTCCCAAATCAACCGTCCACTCTAAGGCCAGAAGGGAATGAAAAACCAAAAAATGCGATCAATAGCGAGAAGCGATTAATACGTATTCGTCTGTGTCTGTCCGAATAAAACATATGAAATCTCAGGAAATATAAACAGTTCAGATTAATAAAGATTCGCGAAGTGCCTACACCAGCGGAAAGTTTGTGTCTTCCTGCAAGGCCACTCTAAAGCCCACCCGTCTTAAGAAAACTAAAATCGCTGCCAATATCCTCGGGAACTATAGAAGTATAACGTTCTTATGTATAATCTTTATATGTCAGCGCATCTTATAGGGTGGTACTATTATCCTAAGCCACACACGAGCCCTTTTTGCACCACAGCTCAAAAGACTGGTTTTCGCATTTATTAAGCTGATATCTCGGTACCTATAATTCCGATACAAAGTTCGGATTAAAGCGTATTGTGGTTTCGCAAGTGCTCCCAATGCAGATGTTTGTTTTTCAAATCAAACACGTCAAACTCAAGCCCACGGAACCCGAAAAACCAAAAATGCGATCAAAAAGCAAAACGATTGGAGCCATGTCCGTATGTCTCATCCATCTCTGTCCGTATGAGCACTTTGGATCTCTGGAAATATAGGGTGATGTTCAGATTAAGCATAAGCATTCTTGAAGTCCCCCTTTGCAAAAGTTTTATTACAGCATCCTGCCGCCCACTCGAACGCGCCTGATCACGAAGAAGACTAAAGTCGCTGAAATCTCAGGATTTATTAGGGGTAGAAAGTTGGAAAATGCAGTATGTATAATCTTTTATATCATCCTTTTTGTTTATGGTGGTACTATTATCCAAGCCCACACCCATACGCAGCAACAAGCTCAAGACAATTTTCGCATTTTCATAGAAAAGCTGATATCTCCGGCACCTATAAATGATGAAAAGTTCGGATTAAACATTTTTGGTTTTTCATGACTGCCCACTCAATGCGGTATTTTGTTTTTCGATCAAGCCCCGTCCCTCACAAAGCCCACGGAATACCGAAAACCCCAAAGTACTGCGATCAAGAGCGAAAACTTGATTGGGCCATGTCCGTATGTCTGTCCGTCCTGTCCGTATGAACTGATCTGCCCCGGAAATATAAAGTACAATGTTCAGATTAAACACTCAGCATTCTTGAAGTCCCCTACACTTCCATAAGTTTATTACAACATCCTTTTAACTGCACTCGCAAGCCACAAATCATGAAAAAACTAAAACCGTCTCGGGAACTATTGAAGGCTGGAGGAAGCAGAAATTCAAGAGTATGAACCAATCTTTATATGTAAACCACTTGTCTTATAGTGGTTACTATTATCACGGCCACACGCACCCATACGCCATACCACGCTCAAAAGACGGTTTCGCATTTTATAGAAAAGCTGATATCTCGTACCTATAAACGTTGATAGCGAAGTTCAGTTCAACATGTTGGACTTTTAATGATGCTCCCAATGCGAATTTTGTTTTCGATCAAACCACGTCCTCTAAGACCCAAGCCGAAAAACCCAAAATGTTAGTCAATAGCGAAAACGATTAAACCATGTAAATCTGTCTGTCCCAGTGTGTGACACCGAGATCTCGGAAATATAAAAGTTCAGATTAATAAAGATTCTTGAAGTACCTACACCTTGGAAGTTCTATTACAGCATCACCAGGCCCCCTCTAAAGCCCACGCGTCATGAAAAACTAAAATCACTGACGAATCTCAGAACTATTAAGTATAAGTTGAAATTCTTTTGTATGTTATAATCTTTCATGTCTTGGCGCATTCCTGGTAATTATATTATCCACCAAACCACACACCCGTAGCGCGCACCACGCTCCAAATACGGTTTCGCATTTATCGAAAAGCTGATATCTCCATTTTCCTATCTGATAGAAGATGATTAAGCATGTTGGTTTTCATGAGTGCTCCCAATGCAATTTTGTTTTCCGATCAAGAACGTCCAACTCAAACACCACAGCCGAGAAAGCAGCAAAAATTGACTCAAAAGAGCGAAACAGTTGAGCCATGTCCGTATCTATCTGTCCGTCTGATAAGTATAAACGCTGAGATCTCTGGAAATATAATGATATGTAATGATCAGATTAAACATAAAGTTCTTGGGAGTCCCTACGCTGCATAAGTTTATTACTGACATCCTACCACGCACCACTCTTAACATACAAATCATGAAAAACTAAAACTTTAAATCTCCGAGACATTAGGAAGACTAGAAAGTTGAAATTCGGTGATATGAATAATCTTTATATGCCAGCGCATCTTATAGTATTTTATTATCCTGACCACACGCACCCCATACGCTTTCCACGCTCAAAGACGGTTTCACCATTTTTATCTAAATTTGATACTCCGATACCTATAATTGATGAAAGTTCGGATTCAGCATGTTTGGTTTCGTAATTGCTCCCAATGCGAATTTTGTTTTCCGATCAAGCCACGTCCCTCTAGGGCCCACAAAACCCGATGAAACCAAAAAGTCAGTCAAAGAGCGGAAACGATTGAGGCCATGTCCGTATGTCTGTCCGTCTGTCCGTATAAACGCTGAGATCTCAAATTATAATAGATACAATAATCAGATTAAGCATAAGGATTCTTGGAAGTCCCCTACGCTGCACAAGTTTATTACAGCATCCTTGCCGCACACTCTAACGCCTAAATCCTGAAAAACTAAATAAATCTCAGAGACTATTAGAATGAGTTGAAATTCAGTGAATAATCTTATATGCCAGCGCATCTTATAGATCGACCCCACTATTATCCGACCACGCAGCCACACACGCTCAAAGACGGTTTCACCATTTTTATGAAAGCTGATATCCTCGGTACCTATAATTGATGAAAGTTCAGTTCAGCATGTTGGTTCTCATGATGTAATGCGAATTTTGTTTTTCGATCAAATACGTCACTCAAGTTAAAAAACCCGAAAACCAAAAGTGATCAATAGCAAAACGATTAAACATACCGTCTGTCTGTCCGGTTGAACGCCGAGATCTCAAATATAAAGAAAGTTCAAAGATTAATAAGATTCTTGAAGTATACACTGGCGAGTTTATTACATCTGCCAGGCCCACTCTAAAGCCCACAAATCCTTGAAAAACTAAAATCGCACAATCTCAGGAACTATTAAGAAGTATGAGTTGGAAATTCTGCCATGTATAATCTTTATATGTCAACGCATCTTATATTGGTACTATTATCAAGCCACACGCATACATACACCACGCTCAAAATACAGTTTCGCATTTTATGAAAAGCTGATATCTCAGCCTATAAGTGATAGAGAGTTCGGATTAAGCATGTTGGTTTCATGATATAATACTCCCAATGCGAATTTTGTTTTCCAGTCGACCACGTCCACGCTAAAGCACACACAACCCGAAAAACCAAAATGCGATCCAAGCGAAAACGGTGAATGTGTCCGTATGTTATCTGTCCGTCTGTCCGTATAAACGCTTCAGGATCTCTGGAAATACCTCGTAATTACCCAATAATGTAGATTAAGCATAAAGTTCTTGAAGTCCCTAACTGCATAAAGTTTATTACAGCATCTTACCACACCCTCTAACGCCCACAAATCGCAGAAAAAACTAAAACTAAATCTCAGGAACTATTAGAGCTAGGAAGTTGAAATTCAGTATGAATAATCTTTATACCAGCGCATCTTATAGTGTTACTATTATCAATACACCCATACGCACCACGCTCAAAAAGACCCAGTTTCGCATTTATAAACTGGCTATCTCGGTACCTATAATTGATAGAAAGTTCAATTCAACATGTTGGTTTCATGATGCTCCCAATGCAAGGAATTTTGTTTCGATCAAGCCCACGTCTACTCAGACCCACAAACCCGATAAACCAAAAATCCGATCAACCAGCGAAAACGATTAAAACGTATCCGTCTGTCCGAATGTTCCTTAAGATCTCAGGAAATATAAAAAAGTTCAGATTAAACATAAAAATTCCTGAATGCCTACACTGCAAGTTTATTAAAGCAACCTGCAGGCCCACTCTAACGCCAAATCGCCGAAAAACTAAAATCGCTGAAATGTCGGGAACTATAAGAGCTAGGAAGCAGGAAATTCCAGTATGAATAATCTTTATACATAATACATCTTATAATTGGTACTATTATCCGGCCACACGCACCCATACGCACCACGCTCCAAAGACTGTTTTCGCATTTTATAGAAAGCTTTGATATCTCAGTACCTATACGATGAAAGTTCGGATTAGCTTGTTTTTGGTTTCATGATGCTCAATGCAATTTTGTTTTCCGATCAAGCCACGTCACTCTAAGGCCCACAAAACCCGATAAACCAAAAATCCGATCAATGGCGAAACGATTAAACCTTAATCGTCTGTCGAATGATCACCTTCCAAGATCTAAGAAATAAGAGTTCAGATTAGCATAAAGATTCCTGAAGTGCTTACGGGTGCGTAAGTTTTATTAACCTTTATCAGACCTCCAACGCACTTACAAGCACGAAAACTAAAATCCTTTGAAATCTCTGGAATTCTTGAGCTAGGAAGTTGAAATTCAGTATAGATAATCTTTTATATACCAGCGCATCTTATAGTGGTACTATTATCCAGCCACGCACCCATATATCAGAAAAAATACGATTTCATTTTATACGGAAAAGCATATCTCCGGTAACTATATATGATACAAGTTCGGCCAATGATAAGCATGCTTGGGTTTCGCGTCACTCCTGTGAATTGTTTTCAGTCTGACCACACACGTCCTCAAGGCCCACACAAAAAAACCCGAAAAGGCAAAAAATGCGTCAATAGCGAAAACAATTAAACCGCGTCTCGATATCTGTCGAATGAACATGAGAACTCAGGAAATATAAAAAGTTCAAGATTAAGCATAAAAGATTCTTAAGAGTGCCTACACAGCGAAAGTTTATTAGGCATCCTGCAGGCCCACTCTATACAAATCGCGAAAAACTAAATCACTGAAATCTCAGGAACTATTTGAGCTAGAGAGTTGAAATTCAGTACTGAATCTTTGCCATCCCAGCATCTTATAGTGGTACTATTATCTGACCACACACACCCATATACATATCAAGCTCAAAATACATTTTTCGCATTTTCTGGAAAAGCTTATATCTCAGTAACTATATGTGATTAAAAGTTCGGATTAACTATGAAGTTTTCTAGCAAACTCCCAATGCAATTTGTTCAGGGAAGACAACCGACCCTCTAAGGCTAACAAAAAAGCCGAAAATAAAAATGCGATCAATAGCGAAAACGATTGGAAGGCCGCGTGTCAATCTGTCTGTCCCTTCAACACCAACATGAACACCGGATCTCGGGAGATAGTGGGAATACAATGTTCAGATTAGGCATGGGATTCTTGAAAGTCCTACGCTGCGCCAGTTTATTGCAGCGTCCGTCTGCCACGCCCGCTCCTAACGCCCACAAATCGCGAAAAGCCAAAATCCATGCGCTGAAATCTCCAGGAACTATTAGAGCTGAAGACAAAAATTCCGGTATAATATAATCTTCATATGCCGGCGCATGTATGGTGAAGATACTATTATCCGGCTTACACCTCCCAATGCGAATTTGTTTTTCCGTTCAAGCCGCGTCCACTCTAAAATACAAAAATGAAAAACCAAATATGCGATCCAATAACGAAAACATGATTAAACCATGTCCGTCATCTGTCGTATTATAAAGACGCCGAAGATCTCAGGGAAATATAAAAGAAAGTTCAGTTAAACATAAAGATTCACAAATTGTTTACGCTGCACCAGGTTTGTTCACAGCATCCTGCCACGCCCACTAACGCCACAAATCACAGCCAAAATCTGTATTTGTAAATCTCAGGAACTATTCGAGCTAGGAGTAAATTCAGTATGAATAATCTTTTATATGCAGCACGTCTTATAGTGGTACATAATATCCGGCCACACGCACCCCATACGCGCATAGCAACTCAAAGACGGTTTCATTTTTATGAAAAGGTGATATCTCAGTACCTATAAGTGATACAAAGTTCATCATTAAACATCATAGGTTTCACATGATGCTCTATATACGAATTGTTTTTTCGATCAAACCACGTCCTCTAAGGCCCTGACCCCGAAAACCCAAAAATACGATAATAGCAGCGAAACAGACAAACCAATACCGTCATCTCCATCCGTATGAACACCGGAGATCGGGAAATATAAAGTTCAGATTAAGCATAAAAGATTCTGAAGTGCCTACGCTGCGCTGGGTTATTACATCCTGCCATACTCTAACACTTACAAATCTGAAAAGCAAAATCGCTGAAATAAAACTGTCGGAGCTAGGAAGTTAAAATTCAGTATGAATAATCTTTATATACCAGCGCATCTTATGAGTGGTACTATTATCCAACCACGCACCCATACTCGCGCAAGCTTAAAGACGGTTTCTAGCATTTATGAAAAGGTGATATCTCGTGCCTAAGTGTCCAAAGTTGGATTAAGCATATTTGGTTTCCTTGTGATACTCAAATTCCGATCGAAGCCGCATCCACTCCTAAGGCCCACAAACCCGAAAAACCAAATATGCGATCAATAGCGAAACGATTAAACCATGTCGAAATCTGTCTGCCTGTCCGTATGAACGCCAGAGATCTCAGGAAATATAAAAGTTCAGATTAAACATAAAGATTCCACTGAAGTGGCTACACTTTGTAAGTTTATTCCACAGCATCCCTGCCCACGCCACTCTAGCGCCACAATCCGAAAAACTAAAATCACTTTAAATCTCTGAACTATTCAGAGCTAGGAAGTTAAAATTCAGTATGAATAATCTTTATAACCTGCAGCGCATCTTATAGTAGTACTATTATCAATACACCCTTTCATACAAAAAGACGGTTTCTGTTTTATAGAAAGGTGATATCTCGGTACTATAAGTGTCAGAAAGTTTGGATTAAGCATCTTGGTTTTCATGATGCTCGATTTCCAGTCAAACCACGTCCACTCTAAATTACAGGCCCGAAACCAAAATGCGATCAATGGCAGAAACGATTGAGACATGTCCGTCTGTCTGTCCTTCTACCTGTCCGTACCAGACGCCGAGATCTCGGAATATATTAGAATGCAATGTTCAGATTAGGCATAAGGATTCTTGAAGTCCGCTGCGCCAGGTTGGCCACGTCCATCTTTATCACTCCGCATTTGCAATCGCAACTAAATCAAATCTCACGAATTATTAAAGCTAAGTTGAAATTCCAGTATGTATAATCTTCATATGCCAGCCACACCCGCTAACGCGCCCATTAAGAAACCAAATACGATTTTCGCATTTCTGGAAAAGCTTTATATCTCGGTAACTATATGTGATACAAAGTTCGGATTGGGCGTGTAGGTTTTTGTGAGCTCCCAATGCAATTTTTGTTTCCAATCAAACACGACCACTCTAAGGTAACAAAAGCCGAAAAAACCAAAAATGCGATCAATAGCGAAAACGATTAGACCATGTCCGTCTCTCTGTCCGCTTCTGTCCGTATGAACACCGAGATCTCAGGAGATATTAGAATGCAATGTTCAGATTAGGCGCCAAGTTCTCCGAAGTCCTACCGCTGCATGGTTTGTTACAGCATCCACTGCTGCGCCCACTCTAACGCCCACACAAATCGCGAAAAACTAAAATCCTTTGAAATCTCCCAGGAACTATTAAGAACTAAGTTGAAATTCAGTAATGTATAATCTTCATATACCGGCGCATCTTATAGTGGTACTATTATCATACCTCTGATGCAATTTTGTTTTTTTCGGTGTCAAACGCGTCCCTCTAAGGCCACAAAACCCGAAAAATAATGTGTGATCAATAGCAAAACGATTAAACCATGTCCCGTCTGTCTGTCCGTATGAGCGCCGAGATCTCAGGAAATATAAAGTTCAAATTCAAGCATAAAGATTCCTGAAGTACCTTCCGCAAGTTTATTACAGCACATCTACCCACACTCCTCAACACCCACAAATCGCGAAAACTTCAAATCAATCATGAAATCTCGGGAACTATTCAGGCTAGGAAGTTAAAATTCAGTATGGAATAATCTTTATATATATGCACATCTTATAGTGAAGACACTATTATCAAGCACGTACCCATACACCAAGCAGCTCAAAAAGACGGTTTCGCATTTTATAGAAAGATTGATATCTCGATTTTTTTTTTTCTCCATTGATACAAGGGAAGTTGTGTGTTGTCGACATGTAGGTTTCAGTGCTCCGCCCAACCTGCGGGTGTTTTTCAGTCAAGCCACGTCCTCTGTTACAAAACCCGAAAAACCAAGGGAAATGCAGTCAATAGCGAAAACAGTTAATAAAACCGTCACATCTCTGTCCAATATGAACGCCGAGATCTCAGGAAATATATAAAGGTTCAGATTAAGCATAAAGATTCCTGAAGTGCCTACGCTGCGCAAGTTTATTACGGCATCCTGCCACGCTTATCTAACATACAAATCATGAAAAAACTAAATCATGAAATCTCAGGAACTATTCTAAGCTAGAGGAAGTTCACAAATTCATTACCAGATAATCCTTTATATGCCAGCGCATCTTATGGTAATTTTTTTATTAATACATTTTACCATACTCTCTTTCATAGCTCAAAGACGGTTTTACTACGCATTTATAAGAAAGGTTATATCTCGATACCTATAAGTGTCGAAGTTTGGATTAAGCATGTTGGTTTTTCAGCGATGCTCCGATGATCAAACCCGTCCCTCTGGAGCCAAATCCAAAACAAAATGCATTCAATGTGAAACTTGATTGAGTCTGTCAGTCTGTCTGTCAGATAGACATAGATTTATATTAATCTCGGAAATATAAAAGTTCATTAGGAAGTTTTAAATTCAGTATAGATAATCTTTATATGCCATTGCGTCCATATGGTGAGGCACTATTGTCAACTGCACCTTTAGCCGCTTGCTGACTCAAAGGCGGTTTCACATTTATGAAGCTGATATCTCGTTCTATATAATTTGATACAAGTTCAGTTAAACATAGAGTTTTCCTTGTGATTGCTGGCCCAATTTTGTTTTCGTTAAGCCACGTCCTGTAATACAACAAAAGCCAAGCAAAAAATGCGATCAATAACAAAAGCAGTTGACACATATAATTATCTGTCCACAAAGACTTGAGATCTCAGAAATGCTAAAAGTTCAAACTATGAAGTTTAAATTCAGTATGAACAATCTACCTGCTATGGCACATCTTATGATGGTACTATTATCCCAAATACACCTTTTATACACCAAGCTCAGGTGGTTTTCACATTTATAAGAAAATGATATCTCAAAGTACCTATAAATTATCAAGAAAGTTTGGATTAAACATGTTGGTTTTCGCAGTGCTTCCATTTCCACAGTCTAAATACGTCCACTCCTACCATTACGGAATCCCAAGGCAAAAAAAGTGATCAATAATATTTCAATTGAGCCATATCTCATCTGTCTGTCCTTCTATCATGGACATAGATCTCGAAATATTAAGAAGTAATATTCAGATTAAATATAAAGATTCTCTTGAAGTCCGCAAGTTTATTACAACATCTATCACGCTCCTCTAACACCTAAATCGAAAACTAAAAATCGCTGTCCCTGAATTATTATTAAAGCTAGAAAGTTAAAAATTCAGTATGTATAATCTTCTTATACCAACCACACACCCATACACCAGCGTAAGCTCAAAATACGATTTTCTTGCATTTCTGCGGAAGCTTATCTCGGTTAACTAATAATTACAGTTCGGATGGGCATGGGTTTATGAAGCTCCCAGTAGAATTTTGTTTTTCCGATCAAACCACGACCCACTCTAAGGCTAACAAAAGCCGAAAAAAGCAAGAAAATGCGATCAGCCTTGAAAGCAATTGAGCCCATGTCCGTCTGTCTGTCCTTCTGTCATGCTGAACACTGAGATCTCGGAAGTATTAGAGATACAATGTTCAGATTGTGCATGAAGTTATTGAAGTCCTACGCTGCGCAGTTTATTACAGCGTCTGCCGCCCACTCCGCGCCCGCCAACTTACGTCGAAAAGCCGATCGCACGAAATCTCCCAGAACTATTCAGAGATAGGAAGTTGAAATTCAGTATGAATAATCTCTCCAGCCGCATCTTATAGTGCAATTTATGTTCGGCCACACACGCCTATACCTTATCAAACTCAAATACGTTTTGCCTTGTTTCTGGAAAGCATATCTCGGTAACTATGTGATTACAAGGGTTCATGTATTAAGCATGCTTGGTTTCGATATCGCCTTACGTTGTTTTTCGATCAAACCGTCCTCCCTGGGCCCACAAAACTCGAAGAAACCAAAATGCGATCAATAGCAAAAGCGATTAAAATACCATGGCCGTCTGTCTGTCCGTATGAACGCCAAAGTCTCGGAAATATAAAGTTCAGATTAAACATAAAGATTCTTGGAAGTCCTACACCAGCACAAGTTTATTCCCAGCATCCTGCCACGCCCCACTCAACATACAAATATGAAAACTAAAATTGCGATCTCACACGAACTATTAAGCTAGAAAGAATTTAAGTTCAGAATGTATAATCTTTATATACCAGCGCATCTTATGGTGGTCCTAATGTATCCGGCCACACGCACCCATCCGCGCACCAAGCAGCTCAAAGGACGGTTTTCGCATTTTATAAAAAAGCTGATATCTCGGTACCTATAAGTACAAAAGTTCGGATTAAGCATGTTGGTTTTCATGATGCTCCCAATACAATTTTGTTTTTTCCGATCAAACCACGTCACTCTACTGTATCAAAACCAGAAAAACCCAAAAATGCAATCAATGGCGAAAACGGTGGAGCCATGTCAAATCCTGTCTATCGCTGTCCGTATGTAAGCCAGATCTCAGGAAATATAAAGGATACAATGTTCAGATTAGGCATAAAGTTCTTGAAATCGCGCTTCCCGCTACACCAAGTTTATAACAGCATCTTGCCGCGCCTCTAACGCCCACCAAATCGCAGCTAAAATCGAAATCGGAAGTTTATTAGTAGAAAGTTGAAATTCAGTATGAATAATCTTTATATCCAGCGCATCCTTATAGTGGTACTATGTCAGCCGCACATACCATACGCTGCACTAGCTCAATGAACGGTTTTTCGCATTTTATAGAAATACTGATATCTCAGTACCTATAAGTGTCGAAAGTTCGGATTAAGCATGTTGGTTTTCATGATGCTCCCAATGCGAATTTTGTTTTCCAATCAAAATACGTCCTCTAAGGCCAACTGCAAAACCCGAAGCAAAAATGCGATCCAATAGCGAAAACAGGAGATTGAGCCATGTCTGTCCTGTCCCTTCCTGTCCGTAGACATAAAGATCTCTGGAAATGATAGAGATACAATGTTTAGATTAAGGCATGGGAATCTTAAAGTCCCTACGCTGCCTTTTCAAGTTTATTACAGCATCTTGCCCGCCCACAAAATCGCAGAAAACTAAAATCGCTGAAATCAGAAGATTTATTAAGAAAGCTAAGTTGAAATTCAGTATATAATCTTTACATTATAGCGCATCTTATAATTGGAAAATTTTATTATCCATCACACACGCACCCATACGCGCACCAAGCTCAAGGAGCGGTTTCGCATTTTACCGAAAATACGATGCTCTTTCGGTACCTAAGTGTCAGAAGAGTTTGGATTAAGCATGTTGGTTTTCATGATGCTCCGATTTCCGATCAGTCCACTCTAAGGCCACAAATCCCGAAATAAAAAAATGCGATCAATAGCGAAAACCGTTGAGCCCTTATCCGTCTGTCTCCTTCTGTCCTTCGCCGTATGAACGACGATGATCTCGGGAAATATTAGAGATACAATGTTCAGATTAGGCATAAGGGATTCTTGAAAATCCCTACCTTTACACCAGTTAAGCTGCAGCATCCTGTCACGCTAAACTAAAATCGCTGAAATCTCACGAATTATTAAAGCTAGAAAGTTGCGAGATTCGTATGGATAATCTTTTATATCCCAGCGCATCTTATGAGTGATACTATTATCCCATACACACCCCACCCATACATCAAGCTCAAAATGCGATTTTTTGCGCATTTTCTGGAAAAGCTTATATCTCGTCGGTTCTCCATGACTACAAAGTTCAGTTATGTAGAGTTTTACTTAGGCTCTCCCAATGCGAATTTTGTTTTTCCAAGTCCACATACAACAGAGCTAACAAAAGCCGGACAAGCAAATACGATCAATGGCGAAACGATTGAGCCATCTCTGTCTGTCCTTCTGTCGCATGAACGCAGATCTCTGGAAATATTAGAGATACAATGTTTAGATTGGGCATGAGAGGCTCTCAAAGTCCCAAAGTTTATTACAGCACATCTTGCCACGCCCTCAAATCGAATGACAAAATCGCGAAATCGAAGATTTATCAAAGCTAGAAAGTTGAGATTCAGTATGCATAATCTTTACATACCAGCGAATCTTATGGTACTATTATCCACGACCACGCACCAGGCGCGCACCAAGCTCAAAGACGGTTTCTCATTTTATGGAAAAAGCTTATATCTCGGTACCCTATAGATTATCAAAAGTTTTGGATTAACATGTTGGTTTTCATGATCTTGGCGATTTCCGATCAAACCACGTCCACTCTAAGGTTACAAAGTCCAGAAAACCAAAATGCGATCAATAGCGCAAACTTGGGCCAACGTCATCTGTCTGTCCTTCTGTCCGTATGAACGCCGAGATCTCGGGAAATATTAGAATTCAATGTTCAGATTAGGCATAAGGATTTCTTGAAGTCCTTACATAACGCCGTTTATTAACATCCACCATTTTCCCTCTAACGCCCCACAATCGCGAAAAACTAAATCTGGCAAATCTCAGGAACTATTAGAGCTAAAGAAAGTGGAAATTCAGTATGTATAATCTTCCTGTGCATCTTATATTAGTACTATTATCTAGCCTACACTCAATGCAATTTTTTTTCCGTTCAAGCGCGTCCAGTCTGGGCCCACAAAACCCGAAAAACCAAATATGCGAACAAACGGCGAAAACAGTTAAGTCATCCGTCTGCTCTGTCGAATGAACCGCCGAGATCTCAGAAATATAAAAGTTCAGATTAAACAGTGAAGATTCTTGAGTACCTATGCAGCTGGATTTATTACAACTATCTTACCGCCCACTTAACGCCCACCCTACGCTCGTTGCGAAAAACTAAAATCGCTGAATTCTCAGGAACTATTCGAGATGGGAAGTTGTAAATTCAGTATGAATAATCTTTATATCCCAGCGCATCTCTTATAGTGGTACTATTATTTTATTTGCCACACCCATACGCCCATCAAGCTCAAAATACGATTTTCTGTACAGTTTCTGGAAAACATATCTCGGTAACTATATGTGATAAAGTTCGTGATTAGCAGGTGGGGTTTTCCTTGTTCTCCCTTATGCGAATTGTTTTTCGATCAAGCGTCACTCTGGGTCCACAAACCCGAAAAACCAAAAATGCGATCAATAGCGAAAGAGTTAAACCATGTCCGTCGACTGTCCGAATGAACGCCGAGGATCTCAAATGTAAAGAAAAGTTCGGAATTAAGCAGCAAAGATACTTGGAGTCCTACATGGCGCAAGTTGTACAGCATCCTGCCACGCCCACTCGCGCCCACAAATCGCGAAAAACTAAAATTGCTGAAATCTCACGAATTATTAAAGCTGAAGTTGGTGTTATACCCATAATCTTGTATGCCAGCGCATCTTATAGTGGTACTATTATCCGGCCACTCCCAGCTGCGAATTTTGTTTTTCCGTTCAATAGCGTCCCTCTAAAGGCCACAAGCCAAGAAAAAACCAAAATATATACGATCAATGGCAAAACGATTAAACCATGGCTCCGTCACTATCTGTCCGTATGAACGCCGAGATCTCAGGAAATGTAAAAGTTCAGATTAAGCATAAAGATTCTGAAGTGGCTACGCTGCGCAAAGTTTGTTGTATCCCTGCCGCCCACTCTAACGCCCACAAATCGCAACGAAAACCCAAGTACTGAATACACGAATTAGTAAGCTAGAGAAAGTTTAATTCAGTATGTATAATCTTCCTTATACCAACGCATCTTATGATGGTACTATTATCGGCTACACCGCACCTTGCGCACAAGCTCAAAGGGTAATTGCATATTATAGAAAGCGCTAGATTTCTTGGTATCTATAAAATGATAGAAAGTATTTATGTAAGGTGGCATGGGTACAATCACCTCACAAGTTGGCACACCCATCCTTGACACAAACCACCCATCATTCCCACCCTTTCCTAATATGCTAAATTTGGACAGATGAGAAGTTTGCAGCGCCGAAGAAAATAAGAGAAGGAGAGTCGAGAAGTAGTAAAAAAAAACCAAGTCGAAGAAGCCATTCGCAGAAGTCGTAATTGTTGAAAGTTGTCAAAAGTAGTCGCGAATTTCTGTCGGTCATTGGAAATCTGTATTAACATTCATTTACCTGTTCGGCTATATACTTAATCGTATTAATATTAAATAAACCTACAATCTTATAATAAATCTTACATGGGGGCTCGACCGATCCGAGCAGCCAGTTAAATGAACTATGTGCAACAATTAACTCTTTGTGAAATTGTTTAAGAAGTTGTGAAATTATGATGAGAACAAATAAAAAGAAGAAAAATACTGCGCAAAACAATAATTCTACGACATCAAAGATGAATCCAGAAAAACTTAACGAAGATGTGCAAAACAGCACATTTCAATTAAATAGAAGGAGCATTGGCGAAAAAACATTCAATATAGGCGATCAAAGTAGTGAAAAAGAGACAACTATTGCAGAGCTCAAGCCGTTACATACACAATCTCAACTTGACGAAAGTTTGCCATTAAAATCGGACGAAGTTGACCAAGAATTTGCAGACAAAATGAGCAATATAGACTTTGAAGATTCACACCCATTTGTGAACAACGGGGACTTGGCCAAACTAATAAAAATGATTGCAGAAAAATGTGAAATTGGTGAAAATAAAAGTGGTGTTTCGGTGGAAAGCGGTGGTGGTTCCTAATTTTGACGGTGTCTCGATCCCCATTAGGCAATGGTTGGTGAATTTTGACGAAAATGCAGAAGCTTACGAATTAAACGAGAAGCAAAAATACGCCAACGCCAGAAACAAAATGAGTGGAACAGCAAAATTGTTCCTCGAAACGGTTGCATTATCAAACTATGAAGATTTGTGTGAAGTTTTAATTGACGAATTCGACAAACAGTTGAGTAGTGCGGAAATTCACAAAATGCTAAGAAACCGTAAAAAACGTGCGTCGGAAAATTTCCATGAATATGTTCTCCAGATGCAAAGATTGCAGCACTGGGTCATATCGAGGATCAGTCGATAATAAGCTATATCGTAGATGGCTTAGAGGTGCGTGATGACTTAAAATTTCCACTGTATAGTTCGACGTCATTTAAGGAGCTCAGAACTCGGTTTGAGTTGGCAGAGTCGGTTGTTAAAAGCAATTCGTTTAAACGTAAGCCGAATTTCGATCGCGCTGAAAAACAGGAAAATCCATTTAACCGAAAGCAACAGCATTGCTATAACTGTGGGTCCGCTGACCATAAGATAGCTGAGTGTAAGGGCGACATAAAATGCTTCAAGTGCAACGGTGTGGGCCATATTGCCAAACATTGTCCAGACGTAAAGTCCAATGTGAATGTCGTGTTCAAAGAAAATCGCGTTAAGGAGATGCAAATCGGGAAAAATAAAATGATGTGCTTGATTGACACTGGAGCAGACGTTTCATTGATGCGGAAAGACAAATTTACAAAGGCGTTCGGGAATCGTGTACTACAAAAATCTTTTCTAAAGCTGTTCGGTTTAGGCAACGTCGCAACCTCAGTGCTGGGTGAATTTTCGGACGCGGTTGAAGTTGATGGACTTATAACTACGCACGAGAATTTGTTAGGAAACAAGTAGAGGAATGGCTAAGCAGTGGTATTATTCGAGAATCGTGTTCGGACGTAGCAAGCAAGGTAGTTCTGGCCAAAAAGAAAGAAGGAACGTACAGATTATGCGTAGACTATCGTAAATTAAACACTCTTGTTTTGAAAGATAGATTCCCCGTTCCCATCGTAGAGGAGGTCTTAGAGAAGATGCAAGCAGCCAAATTTTTTACAGTAATGGACCTAAGAAACGGTTTTTTCCATGTTGCAGTTGACGAGCAATGCCGAAAATACACGGCATTTGTTACAAAGGAATGTCTTTACGAATTTAACAGAGCTCCTTTCGGATTCTGTAACTCACAGGCCGTCTTCGTTCGATATGTTAACTATATCTTCCAGAAGTTAATAAATGATGGCATAATGGAGATATACGTAGATGACATAGTTGTGTTTGGTGATTCGGCGGAGCAATGCCTTAAAAACATGCAGATCGTCTTAAAGCAGGGTGAAAAGTTTGGCTTGGAAATCAAATGGTCAAAATGCCAATTCTTGAAGGAGAAGATAAGCTTTTTGGGACACGAAATAGAAAACGGACATGTTTGGCCAGGCCAGGACAAAATAAAAGCTGTGCAAAATTTTCCAATACCCAAAAATATAAGAGAAGTACAGGAATTTCTTGGACTGACGGGGTATTTCCGAAAATTTATCCGAGAGTACGCATTAATGGCAAGACCACTCACTGAACTCCTAAAGAAAGACGCAGAATTTAAAATCGATAGTTTGCAGATTCGAGCTGTAGAAAACCTGAAGGCGTCTTTAACAAGCGAGCCAGTCCTAAATTTTCAAACAGAATGCAAAGACTCAGCTGCAAGTAGACGCGTCGAAGGATGGTTTTGGGGCAACACTTTTCCAGCAGCATGACAACAAGTGGCACCCTTTTATGTACTGGAGCAAGAAGACAACGCCGCAGGAGGAACAATTACACAGCTACTTCTTAGAAGTGAAAGCCGCATATTTAGCAACAAAAAAGATGAGGCATTATCTTATGGGGATCGAATTCGATCTCATCACTGATTGTGCTGCCTTTAAGATGACAACAACAAAGAAAGACGTCCCTCGTGAAGTAGTACAGTGGCTTATGAACCTTCAAGATTTATCCTTTAAAATAGAACATCGTGCTGGCACCAGAATGAAGCATGTAGACAGTCTTAGTCGATTCCCAGTCATGATCGTCACGTCAGAAGTCCAGTCGCAAATTCTAAGGGCGCAGAAAAAAGATGAACACCTATCAGCGGTAGCAGAGATCCTAAAGGAGAAGCCTTATGCGCAATACACAATGAAAAATAACTTAATTTATAAACAGGTTGCCGGAGCAGAGTTGCTTGCTATTCCAAAGTGTATGGAAAAAGAAATTATTCGAACTGCTCATAATTTGTGTCACATGGGATCAGAGAAAACAAAGCATGCAATTCAACAGGAGTACTTCATACCTCATTTAGACAAAAAAGTGACGGAAGTTATTGCAAATTGCATCGAGTGTATAACCCACAATAGAAAACTCGGAAAACAAGAAGATTACTTGCATTGCATAGACAAGGGAGATAAGCCGTTATCAACCCTCCACGTCGATCATCTAGGATCCTTAAATATAACGGCAAAGAAGTACAAGTACATATTCGAAGTTATTGATGGCTTTTCAAAATATACCTGGATATATCCCACTAAATCGACTGACGCTCATGAAGTCATAAAACATCCCAGTTAGCCATTTTTGGAAACCCTCAGCGTATCATCAGCGACAAGGGGACTGCTTTTACGTCTAAACCTTTTAAGGAGTTCTGTGCTGACGGAAAGATTGAACACATCGAAAATACCACAGGGATCCCCAGAGGAAATGGGCAGATTGAAAGAGTCAACAGGGTTATCATTTCAGTATTGGCCAAAATGTCTACCCCCGAGCCATCGAAGTGGTATCAATACACTTCTCAGGTGCAACGGGCGATTCACTCTTCAACAAAATTTACTCCATTTGAAATTTTGTTTGGAGTTAAGATGAGAAATGAGTCAAATGCAGATTTGGTCAACATCCTTCAGGAGGAACTACTGTCAGGCGTTCAAGACGAGCGCAACCGAATAAGAACAGAAGAAACCAGATCGAAAAAGCGCAAGAAACGTACAAGCGGAACTTTGACAAAAAAAGGAAAGGCCACCACGGATATCAATTAGGTGACTTAGTCGCTATTAGAGTAACTCAATTCGTCAACGGGAAAAAGCTGTCAAGCAAGTTTATAGGACCTTACGAAGTCATTAACGTAAAGCGGAACGGTCGATATGACGTTCAAAAATCTGCAGAGTTCCAAGGCCCAAATCAGACGTCAACCGCTGCTGATTCCATGAAATTGTGGCGTTACTTTGGTTGTAGCGATGACGAAGACGACGAGGAAGAAGGATCATCTGGGTCAGATGATGATCAGGATGGCCGAGTGTAAAGTGGCATGGGTACAATCACCTCACAAGTTGGCACACCCATCCTTGACACAAACCACCCATCATTCCCACCCTTTGCTAATATGCTAAATTTGGACAGATGAGAAGTTTGCAGCGCCGAAGAAGATAAGAGAAGGAGAGTCGAGAAGTAGTCAAAAAAAGTAAGTCGAAGAAGCCAGTCGCAGAAGTCGTAATAAAGTTGAAAGTTGTCAAAAGTAGTCGCGAATTTCTGTCGGTCATTGGAAATCTGTATTAACATTCATTTACCTGTTCGGCTATATACTTAATCGTATTCATATTAAATAAACCTATAATCTTATAATAAATCTTACATTTATATACAATTTTTGTTCTTATTATTTTTTCTTGTTCTTCTCTTTTTTTTGTCTTTATCTCGAGTTGTTCACATATGAAATTTATTTACAACATTTGCCATAAATTACGTTCTTACAAAACGTGCCATGGGATTGTAGAACTATTTCACTGAACACTCGTATTAATATAAAATTTTTTGTTCTTATTATTTGTTCCTTTTCTTCTCTTTTTTTTTGTCTTTATCTCCAGTTGTTCACATATGAAATTAATTTACAACATTTGCCATAAATGATGTAAACTACGTTCTTACAAAACACGCCATGGGATTGTAGAACTATTTCACTGAACACTCGTATTTATATAAAATTTTTGTTCTTATTATTTTTTTCTTTTTCTTCTCTTTTTTTTGTCTTTATCTCGAGTTGTTCACATATGAAATTAATTTACAACATTTGCCATAAATTACGTTTTTGCAAAACGCGCCATGGGATTGTAGAACTATTTCCCTGAACACTCGTATTAATATAAAATTTTTTGTTCTTATTATTTTCTTTTTCTTCTCTTTTTCTTAATCTTTTCCCACTTTGTATTTTGTAACGGCTGTGTTTCCTTTTTATTTTTATGCTTACATTTTGGCACAAGAATACTTCACCTGACTTTTTGTGTGTTCCTCTTACAAAGTAATTGTGATGAAGCGATCCATTTTGCGGTTCGTATAGTCTGCTGCGCCAGTTATGGTTCCAATCATCAGTAAATTAAACACTCGATCTTCAGGTCTAAATCTAGACTGGCGATTGTATTTTTCAGCGGTGGCCAAGAAGCCGCCGCTGCCGAAAGTGTACATAAAATCTTATATACTATACATAGGACTTATACATGGGAATATAAAAATGTTTATTCTAGAATCCGCCGAAGTGGTTCTGCTTGTCTCATCTTTCCTGTAGGCGAGGGTCGGGGCATCCTGTTGCGATGTCAGCATTTGTAGCGGGGCAACGACTCGAGAGTGTCGTGGTTGGGTTCAATAGCAATGCTTGGGTTGCAACATAATTGCAACCAGATGTGTGGGTACAAGTGGCCGCCTAGTCAGCGTACCATTTCCAGGGTAGTTCTGGGAGGTTTGGCCGGAGGCTCGTTGCCTACCGACTGGTCGGTAACTCTTGCTCGAATGCAAGCTTTGAGCGCTCGCGATATTACACTAACAATTTTCCCTTTTTTTTCTATAATTTGTTCTTGTTTTTTTCCTGGAACATCTTTAAGCACTTGCACTGGAATTCATTCTTTGGAATTTCTATTTAAAATATAAAAGGTTTTTCTCATTTGGGCGGTCATGAAAATGAGTGATGAATTCAAGGCAAAAAAAAAGACTTTCTATCAGTGCACAGCTGAAAACCAACACAAAAACGTCGCTCAATATGTGCCCCCAAGTAATAAAAAAAAAAGTAATAAGTATAGTGTTGAAATAATTTAAAACAAATTGTATTTTTTATGTTTGGTAAAATTATTTGAAAATAAAATTATTATTGAAAATTATTTCAACAATATACTTATTACTTTTAGCAGCCCCCAGTCCGTATCATTAATGATACAGAATGAATTATTGCTTTTCTGATCTAATACTGTTACTAACATAGGGTTTCTTGCTCTTTTTCACCTCAGTTAAACTAATGCCAACCAAGCCAAGTACGGTGAAAAAAAAAATGCTAAACGAACAGTTCTTACATTGTGTGCGGCTAACGAAAACATCATCATCCGCACCTACGGCTACGCTTATCGTACCATTCTTTCATCCACATACTTTGCTTTCACTTTTGCGCTTCCTCTTTTTTTAAGCAAATATTTATTGCCATCAGTGCAATTATACCATGTTCGCCAACATGCTCCCCTTTATATGGCCTACTTAAATGATACACAGCTCACTCGACCACAGCAAGTCCTATATTCAATTGTTTACGCCTCCTGTCTGGTGCAAAACTCATCACCGCAAAAGCAGAGATAAATTTCTTGATTGAAGATTTGTCCATTGCATATAGTCAGAAGAAAGGATGGTAGATGGCGCTCTTACAGTGACTATGGGAAGCTGAAATAAATCGGTACCTGGTACGGGAAAAAAATAGTTTCCACACTAGATGTAATAAAGGAATACTATCTGTTGTAGTGGGGCGGTGTTGCCGGAAAAAGATGCCTCTTGATGGTGGTGGAAGTCGGGGGAGTCGTGGAATCGCCCGTCTGCTTTATTCACTTCATACAAGAAAACTGACTTAACTTAACTTAGCATAAGAAAAAGACGATCGCCGACGGCCGACCGCTGCAGTTGGACCCGAGAGAGCGAGAGTGCAAGATTGTGCAGAGAGGGGCGAGGGCGGATGCGCTCTTCAGCGCGGATGCGCTCTTCAGCGCGGATGCGCTCTTCAGCACGGATGCGCTCTTCAGCGCGGATGCGCTCCTTAGCGTGGATGCGCTCTTCAGCGCGGATCCGCTCTTTACGCGCTTTTCTTCGGCGGCACAATGGCCCCTCACCTGAACATCCCGCCCCCCTTGCAATCACTCGGGTTGCAACAGCTCCCTCGTCGCTACGGTTGGTGACAGGCTCCGGACACGACCCATCCAAAAACGGTGCTCTGGGCCACCAGCAGCCCGTCCTGGATCTTCAGGAACCCCGGCTGTATGATACGCGGGTACATATACGCGCCCAGGACAACGGAGATCGTCGCTGGCAGATAGAACCGCTCATCCGCCAATGTCACGCCTCGGAAGTGGGCACGCACCGCCTCGCTCAGCTCTCGAGACGGCGTACGAACGCTAGCGATGCATCGATGCAGCTCGAGGGCGTACACGGGTCGATTAGGGCCCCCGTGTTGAAGATCCGGGTCCCGGTGTCAATGCGCACTATCGCGGTCGGCAACACGTTAAGGCTGTTCGGCTGCAGCAGCGACGATAGGGTGGGCGCAGCGGCCGCGTCCTGCGGGGGACCTTGACGAGAGGCGAAAAATTGACTAGGCGCGGATGACGCGGGCGGACGAGTGGTGGACGGCACCCGATGAGTGGCGGACGAAGCCGTGGAGCACCTGAAGCCTGCCGGCCAGCGGCGGAAGAATGCTGAGGAGCTGCCGACGAACGCCGGGAAGTCGATGGCCGTGGACCGGCTTGTGAGTCCGACCGAGAAGCAACCAAACCGCGCCGGGAGTTGACGGACGACGGCTGAGCGCCAGCTGAGACACTCCGTGTACTGTCTCCCACGCTCCGTGAACGGTGCTCCTCTTGACGCGGCTGGCGCCGAGCTTGCGGCTTCTCCTGACCACACGTTCTACAGCAGTCCCCACGCCGGCACGATCCGTCGGAGTGCTCGTGAGCCAGGCAGTTGGAGCAATACCGGTTCACGAGAACCGCCCGGAGCCGCTTCTCGGCGCTGAGACGTAGAAAGCGCCGACATTTCTTCACCGAGGCTACGGGCAACTCGTGTGGAAAAAACGGACACGCTGCGAGAGTTGGATGGAGATAATGGGCCTGTCAGCACCCATCCAAAAATGGTTTCCTGACCGAGAAGTGACCCGCAGATGTTAGCCCTGGTATTACCGAGGAGAATGGATGGAAGAATGTCAGCTCCTATTAACATATCGACTTGGGAGCTTTCAAAGAAGTTGGGGTCCGCCAGGGGAATGTCGGGCAGCACCTTGAGACGATCCCGCGGAATCGGATATGATGGCAGATTTTCTGCCAACTGCGGAAGAACGTAAGCCCCTGCACCCCAGATGGCACACGTTGATGAGGGCAGTGCCCAGTAGGACGGCTCCAGACCCACATCCGACAGATCCTCTGAGCCGTTTGTGCTTCTGGCAGGTTGTGCGGGTCGAGCCCTTGCTGGATTAGGCGGACTTGGTGCGGTAGCGAACGGATTGCCGCGGTGCAGGAGGGTGTGGTGTCGGCTGTGGCATGTGAAGCAGGTATGGGCGCTCGTGCAGTCTCGCTGCTGGTGCACTCGGGCAAAACAGTTCAAGCATAACTGCTTCCTCGTAATGTAGTCGGAGCGCCCGTCCACGTTCATTTCTAGGAAACGCGGACATAAGCGGATAGGGTGGTTCTCCCTCGAACAGAGATCGCATCCCTTTTGTCCCGGAGCCACTCAAGTCTCGTACGAATTGAGCCTCCATGCAGGTGCAGCAGGAAGTCCCGACCTTGGCGGAGATTGCCCGGAGCCACTAGGCCTAACGTCGTTGATGGCCTCCAGAGTGCGATGGCGCTCTGTCAGGAAGTTATCTAATTCCTTCCATGTTGGAATTTCGGCCTTATTATGTACGGATTGCTCCCACATAGAAAGTGTGACCTTGGGGAGCTTCGAGGAAATCATAAAGACCAGGAGACAATCCCACGCCTCAACATTGATGGCGGACATTTCTAGGGCTGTCAGACAACTCTGAATGGTGGCTTGCAGTTCCCTCAGCGCGACCCCGGACTCTTGAGAAATAGCCTGGAGGTTGAAAAGGATCTTCAACTGGCTATTGACTAACAGCCGCCGATTCTCAAAACGGTCTGTGAGGATTTGCCACGCTGCGACAAACCCCTCATGGGAAAGCGGAGCCTTAGCAACAATGGCGTGTGCGTCACCACTTGTTTTGGACAGCAAGTGAAACAACTTCTCTACCGGGGTGAGCCGCGAGTTTTGGATATAACTGGCCGTAAACAAGTCTCTAAAGGTGGGCCACCGAAGGTAATCACCCGCAAAGACCTCGGTATCCACTGGAGGTAACCGACAGCCTGTAGACGCGGGCGTGTGTACATTGACGGAAGCCTGCGTGGATTGGGAGGCAATTTTCTCCCGAAGCTGGGCAATACACCTCGGATATACGGAGTAACAGTAGCTGTATTTTGATTCCAGCACTGCTGAGGTGGCCGAATTGTCGTCAGACACGGCGAGCAAATCGGAGCAGCTCTCATAGCAGTTCTCCACCATCTCCCAAAGTGCCCGAACTTGGTCTCGATGGACTTCGCACATGTATTGGGAGCCTGTTTCTGGGCCTCCCGGGGTATTGATGTTGGCCTCAAATTGGCTAATTCGATCTGTCGTAGCGATGAACTTTTTCAGCGCCACTTCGACCGCACTTAGAGCCATTTTTACAACGGAGCGAGTCTGCCTCTGAGAAGGATCGGGGATTGTATTGACGTTTTCGTCACTCTTTGCCCTTTGAATGGCCCTGGTCGCCTTAGGCTTCAAAAGAGGCGTCCGCGGAGATGCGGATTGAGATCTGTCCAAACTGATGGCTGGGATCGGACGCGGATTTTTGTCGTCTCCGGTGGGCATTCTCAAAAGTCAATTAGCTGGTCAGCGCTTGGCGACTGACTTGCGCAATAGGGGCCTCGTTCGAAGCGGTGGCTGGTCACACTAAAGTGATGAGAACGGTGAGATCTCGGATGGATTGCGATCACAAGGGACTAGTGGGCACTAGCGGCGCCGATGTCGAAAGGAAGATCGTGTGCGGCACAAATCGAATGTGAAAACAAAACTTCAGGAAGCAAACAACCCAGAAGTAGACAAGGTTTGGTGAGATTGTAGGCGGATGTTGCCTGATGCGGAGTGGAAGCTGCGCTAAGGGCACGGAGAATGAACAAGTACCGTTCGGAATTCACCCCGAAGGAAAGAACCAGCACCAAAAAAACACAACACGGCTACTGAGCCGGCGAGGTTGCGAACTTAGGCGACACAATCACGGATTTGTAGTGAAATGGCGGTTTTTTTTTTTTAAAAACAGATTTTATTTCAGTTAAATTTTGTCACGTATTTATTCCCTGAAATTGGACGCAGAAAATATATGGCATGCATGCAAGTATGTATATATGTAGGTATATGTATGCTCGTGAGGCCTAGGTTGGCACAGTGGACTGCGGACTGTATAAATGGAGGAACTGAAAGCTGTGTGGTGTAAAAAAAACACTGATTGGAAAAAAAAATATTACGCCAGCGGCGGACTGTTAAATGAATTTAGGAATTTTTGGAAATAAATCACACCGGCTGGCCAATATTAATTATGCCTTATTTTTGTCACCACATAATTTCACTGTTCACTTGGTCAATTTTACGCGGCTTAATTGCACCAAAAAAAGAAAAAAGTATGGTTGTATGTGTGTATATTATATGTATGCACATATGCCTCGACCGTTGGCAAGCGAATAGCGGAATAGCAAATAACGGGGAGGCCGAAAACGGCGAGGAATATGGCGGCACACAAAAGGGAGTCGGATGGAAAAATTGGCAGAATATGAAGACGAAGAAGAGTAGAAAATCTCACACTGCCGTTGTGTCGGAAAACTCGGACTTGGAGTTGACACGGAAGGAAAATAAAATCTTGCAGCAGTGTAAACGAAATTTAATGTTCGTACCACTATCTGGCCACGCCCCTTGCATGACCCCCAACATCGAAAACGGGACCCCATTCTCTAAGAATTCTGATATATCGGCAACTATAACAAAATAGGCAGTTGGACCCGAGAGAGCGAGAGTGCAAGATTATGCAGAGAGGGGCGAGGGCGGATGCGCTCTTCAGCACGGATGCGCTCTTCAGCGCGGATGCGCTCTTTAGCGTGGATGCGCTCTTCGGCGCGGATGCGCTCTTCACGCGCTTTTCTTCGGCGGCACAATGGCCCCTCAACTGAACACTATCATATCTCAATGGCTGATTAAGACTTCGCCAAAACTATTACTAATACATAGACGATATCCTGATGATGTCTAATAAGTATGTATAACATGTGAAACTTCTATGTAACGCTTTTGAGATCATTCATAGCCATGGACTCATCATCAATCTCAGAAATCACCGAGCACGGAACTAAGCCGAGATTTCGGGATTTTTTCTTTGAATTCTGGTTTTGGTATACCTTTATGTTTTTATTTCCCGATCACTAAGCTTCTTTCAATGAATTGACGCTACACTTCTCGGCTAGTTTATTGTTAGCCCCATTTTTGGCTGCTTTCCTTCTACGGTAAACATTGGCCAGCATGAAGGATATGTAGTTTCTAATAAAGACTCCAATGCGTATTATATCGGACTCATCTGGCCAAGCTTAATTTGATGCCCAAAAAACGCGGAAGACCAAATATTTTTCCAAGTTAGAATAAAGTATGCTTATTCTTGAGATATCTCCGGAGCTCGACATGGAACAAAAAACTGAAATCATTTAGAGATCAGGGACTTTAAGAGTTAGAAAGATGTTATTAAACATATATAGTGTTAGCACTATCTGGCCACGCCCCTTGCATGACCCCCAACAGCGAAAACGGGACCCCATTCTCTAAGAATTCTGATATATCGGCAACTATAACAAAATAGGCTAAGATATCGATAACTATAATACCTAGAAAATTATGATCACACCAAAAGTCGTGCTTCTGAGAGTTGTTCAAAGTAAAACAAGAAAAAACGCTATAGTCGAGCGCCGCTACTATAAGTTATCCTTTACTGTTTAAAAAATTTTAAAATATTAAGTTTGCTAGGAAAAATTGACAAAGCGCCAAATTTTTAAAAAAACAGCATTTTACTAACTGATGGCTACGTCACTGCCCAAGTAAGGTCTTTTAAACAACATTTCTTAATAAATAGAAAAAAAGTTTTCCGATTTGTAAATTTGTTGGTAAATCGATAGATATTGACTAAAAAAGTTATAAAAGGTCAAACGAAAACACACATTTCAATATTATGGTGAAAATAATATATAATATAAATAATATAATATATATATTAACAGGCTTAATCTCAACTTTCTATTACTATTATAGTTTTTGAGATCTCAACGATTTTAGTTTTTCATCTTTTGTGGCATTAGAGTGGGAGTGGCCAGATTTTTTTTGATTTGCAGGCGTTGCAGGATGCTTCAATAAACTTTAGCTGCGTGAGCATCTCAAGATCATCACTGCGACCATTATTATAATTTTTTAAAGACCGAATATCTTTTGACAAACCATCCGAAACTTTCATTTAATATTATTAACATATTAAGCCCTTATATTTAAACAAAAAAAACGAAATTACAATTTGTTTACAACTGACCATATCTACTTTTATATAATTATTTTCATTTATATAATTATTTCATGAAAACAATTAATAATGAAACCGGGGAAAATTCATATCGAAATAAAAACAGAAACTAAGGTCCCCGACAATGAAACTACTCTCGAAAATAAAATCGTTATCATATTAACATATTTGCTAAATTCAATATATTCACCGTGCAATTTAGAATGGGGTGTGTTATTTGATCTATTATTTAATTTCCAAATTATAATCAGCTTTAGGTCAAGAGCTCTTCTCTAAGTCAGCAACTTCGATCTACTGCGATTCGAAACATCAAATTCCAAAGTTTAACTGTTAAAATTGAGCATCTTATTTTTCGAAGCTCTTCTGTCTAAATCAGTTTTTCGGAAATTATTCCCTTAAGCCGAGGATTAATTATCGAATTCTAATTAATAACAATAAGTTTTTTTAAGAAAAGATAAGAGTTGCTATGGGTGAAAGTGAGAAGTGAATAGAATAAAGTTCGACACTAAGAAAGTAAAAAAAAAACATTTCATTTAATTTACATAATTATTGAAACTGTTATATGCTCTGCAAAGTTTAATAACTGTCTCTAAGCTTTTGTCGCTGCTTTCATATAATATTTTATATATAAACGTAATTCAATTAACTTACATTTTACCAGTTTTATTTTACCCGCTTCTGGTAAAAGAGTATACAAGGAAAAAGGTATGAAAATGTATGAAATTTTATTACGGCACTTAGGGTATAAGGCTAAGGTATATATATATATATATATATATATATATACATGAATATTTATGCGTCTGCAGGTAGTGTATAAGCTTTAAAATTGTCTGCCACCGTAATTGTGATATTGCACTCGCCTGTAGCGTTGTCAATTGATGATATTTATTTTTCTTTTTAAGTCTGGACGCTTTCTAAAATCGTCACACAATTTTGGGCTGCTTTATTTCGTTTATTATATTGGGCATTTAATATTTTCTTTGTAATTTTGTCCGTAACTAATCAGCGATTAATTTAATCGTAAGCTTAACCTGAATTGTGTGCACGTGTCCTTCGCCACGTGCATCTATTTGGGGGTAAGTATGTTTATTTAGGAGAAACGTTGCTAACGCTTTTGATTTTAATGCGTACTTTGTTTGCTGCCACCACCAGACGTCAGGAATATATTTGACAACAAGGGATGATAATGTGTGAAAAAATATTTGCTTAATATTTCGAATTACTATTTAGACTAGGTGCTGTAATACTCCCTTGAGCATAATAATACATTGTAAAAAGAGGTTTATATTACATTTGACATTAACCAGGAATAAATATGGTTCTAGTTAGTTTTAAAGAAAGGCCCACCACAACTTTCTAACATAAATAAAATAATTTACCATTTCATTTTGCAGTTGCATAAAAATGATGCCATAAAATTGTTTCGATAAAAATGTTTTTGACTCCTTGGGAAATGTTTGACTTTAGAAAAATCTACCTTTTCTATGAGAAAATTAAGTAGTATTGTTCTCAACCAATTAAAAAGTAATGTCAATATATACGAATCCAGGTTCAAACAAGTGTTATTTTGCGAAATATTACTGACTAAACTTTCTCTTAAAAACTTTACCGATTTACGGATTAGGAATAATCTTAATAGTAGTTCCCATGCAAAAGTAAAAAGCTAGGAAACATATATAAACAAGAAGAAACGCTATAGTCAAGTGCCGCAACTATAAGTTACCCGTTACTGTTTTACACAATTTAAAAAAAAAAATTTTTACTAATCGCCACCTATTGTCAGAGAAAGAATGTTTAGTAACTGATATTGACAAAAATATGTTATACACAGTCACAGTTTTATATTTATAATATTATAGCTCTAAAAGTTCCCGAAATTTTTGAATTTTTAGTTTTCCGGGTTTTGTGGGCGTTAGATTGGACATGACTGCATGGGAAAAAATAATTGTCAGTGGGGGCATTATAAAAACCTACATACATAATTGATTGAAAATTTGGAAAATTGATTATAGTTGGCAGCTGTGATCAATTATATTTGGCAGCTCTAGCTCTCAACAGCTGAGGGAGTATGTGGCAAGTAGTTGGCAGCTCTGATCATTTATATTTGGCAGCTCTAGCTCTCAACAGCTGTGACAAATCTCTAGAAATTATGCTGGCAGCCCTTTTTATCTTTTCAATTTTGTTTATTTTTTGAAGGATTTTTTATAAGATTTACGTAAGTATTTATGTAAATTGTTAAGCTTATGTCATTTATATATATATAGAAGATTCTGTGGGTGGGGATCAAAGGGGAAGTTCCTAAAAACGAAAAAAAATTTAATTTGCAGGAACCTACAATAAGGCTACCAAAAATACAGATCATAACCTTAATGACGACACGGCAAATCCATATTATTATTATTGGGACTTTCTTAAGGGGCTATATTTATGTAGGTACCTGTTGATGTTACAGATGGATTTGTATCTGTGCAGTTATACCCGGTTATAAGGGTATATTAGATTCGTTGAAAAGTATGTAACAGGTAGAAGGTATCGTTTCCAACCCTATAAAGTATATATATTCTTGATAAGGATGAATAGCGAAGTCGATTGAGCCATGTACGTCTGTCTGTCCGTCTGTCCGTATGAACGTTGAGATCTCAGGAACTATAAGAGATACAAAGTTTCTTGAGGACCCTTCGCAGCGCAAGTTTATTACAGCATCCTGCCACGCCCACCCATACGCCCACAAAGCACAAAGCATTTTCTAGAAAAGCTGATATCTCGGTAACTATAAGCGATAGAAAGTTCGGATCAAACATGTAGGTTTCTATGATGCCCCAAATGCAAATTGTGTTTTTCCCATCTAGTCATGCGCACCCTAATGCCCACAAAACCCGGAAAACAAAAATGCAAAAATCTCGGGACCTATAAGAGCTTGAAATAATAGGCTTAAAAACACGCAACACCAACTGTGTAAAACAGTAACGGGTATCTTATAGTCGCGGCACTCGACTATAGCATTTTGTTTTTTTTTTATGGTGCCACGGTTGCGTTTTTTTACAGTGTCGAGGTTATTTTTTATGATTATTTTGGTTTTGGGTTTTTTGGTAATATATTCCGTTTTAAATTTTAAACAGAATGCGAATTAGTATTAAACATATTTTAAAGGTTACAGTGCAAGTGCAAGTGACCAGTTCAAAGTTTAAAAAATTATTGTAAGTGTGTGGAATAAAATTTCAAGTTTGGATGAGTTTTTGTATGAATCTTTATATAAAATGGTGTACATTGCAATACAAAATTAAAATTTGGTATTTTCATAACAGATTTTATTTTTATTGCAATTTATAAAAAAGTTTTTTCGAAAATTCATTTTTTTGTACCTTTTATTGTGCGATAAAGAACAAAAAACAATTTTATTGGATTTTTTGAGTATATTTCTTAATAAAACGTGTACGTTGTATTATAAAATTAAAATTTGTTCTTGTTTTAAAACCGTTTTTATTTTAATTACAATTCAACTTTTTATTAAAATTTATTTTGAAATTCATTTAAATTTTTAGTTGTCTTTAATTTTTTGTATATTGTTTTAGCTGGAAAAAAAATGTGCCCTCAAAATAAATGCACTTGGCAGATATACACCTCAAGCGCAATCGAAATCTTAATGCCCAAGACTAGAAAGTCTTCGAGTGCATGGCGCTGAGAAAGACGGTTAGAAAGTTATCGAGTACGCGATGCTCAGGCTCTTTCGTCTGCGACACCTGAACAACGGAAAAGTCGCCGAAAAAATGTTAGGGTAAGAGTGATTCGATCAAGACGAACACTACGCATTAAATTATATCTTGCTGCATTCCATTATGTCAATAATATTGACTACAGTCTTCATCCAGGTGTTTGCACGTATTGCAGCCCACCCAAATTTAACAACAAAGAACTAGGACACTTATCGCAAGTGTGTGGACTAAATTTGGAGAACCCATGCTTCTCACATGGGCAGCACTATGTGGTCTGCTCGGGAGTCTGAAAATCTTCTGATTTATTTGTTTACGCACCTCATGGAAAAACAAGAAACAATGTATATCCCAAAGGACTTCAATAAATATTGAATAAAAAGCTAAACGAAAATTATTTTATTTAATGTATTATATGTCAAGCTTGAGAAGCGGAGCGAAGCGAGACGGGCGAGCTAGTTTCTTAATAAATAGCGAAATAATGTTCCTATTTAAAAAATCGTTGGTAAATCCATAGATATAAAAGAAGCAACCGCGACTATAAGATGCCCGTTACTGTTTTACACAATTTTAAAATATTCATTTGCCAGGAGGGCCACCTACTGATAGAGAAAGCATGTTGAGTAACTGATAGTGACATCACTGCCCATGTAAGGCTTTATAACCTAAAATTCTTCATAAATAGCGAAATTATGTTCCGATTTGAAAAATCTTGGGTAATTGACAGATATTGACAAAAATATGTTATGTAAGGAAGGAAAATTCAAATTTTCAAAATTTTTTTTATTCGATAGCCTCAACATGCTGGCTTTACAGTAGTCCATTCGGTCGACCCAATTTTTAAACACATCTGCGATAGTATGGCCCTCAATGGCCCTAATGGCGACTTCAATCTCGTGCTTTAGGTCGTCAATCTCTGGGTGGTTGGCGTAACACTTTTCCTTGACTGCACACTGATGCCACACGTCCACATACCGCACCAAACAGTCCCAGTAACTCGTTGTGGATGCTTTGGCTTCTCCAAGACGACGTGTGAATTTTCTGAAACCCCAATGCGACATTTTGGCTTATTAACATAACCCCGGAGGTGGAAAAAATCATCATCAGAAAACACGATTTTCCGGTAAAAATGGTCATATTCGACCAAGCCCTTAGACGTGGGTCTTTGATTAAAATCCGTTGAGCACGGTACCGAGTTGACCTCGACGGATTGTCATTGACACTTTCGGACACCGCAGCTGCCTGGAAGGCTCTTTATTTTTTCCGAATTTTGATCGTAATTTTTCTTCCACTTTGAAGGAAAGTTTTCCACATTCCCCATTTTTTTTTGAACGTATACTTGACCATTTCGTAAGCCGCAAACCTACTAAATATCTGACACATTGACAATGACATTCAAAATGTTAAAGTCAAAACTATCGATAGTTTAAAAAGCAAACGCTACTTGTATTATGGATGCCACAGTTTTTCGTGGTTTTTTGTCGATAGAGTGGGCGTGGCCGGATGTCCCGTCATCCATTAAATACGTATTCCTACGCACAGCTTTCTAGCTCTTATAATTCTCAAGATTTTTGCATTTTTGGTTGTTCGGGGCTTGTGGGCGTTAGGGCGTGGGCGTGGCTAGATGGGACAATTCGCATCATAAAAACCTACATGCTTTTTTCAAATTATTAAAAATGCGAAAACCGTCATATGAGCTTGGTGGGCGTAAGAGTGGGTGTGGCCGTCCATCCTTTAAAAAGTAAAACAATTGTTTACTAATAGTAACGCTCTGAAATAAAAAAACAAGAGGAAACGCTATAGTCGAGTGCCGCGACTATAAGATACCCGTTACTGTGGAAATTCACGAGGCGCCACCTATTGTCAGAGGGAGTATGTTGAGTATGCTTATAGTGACGTCACTGCCTAAAAGAGGCCTTATAACCTTAATTTCTTTATAAATAGCGAAATAATGTTCCGATTTGAAAAATCTTTGGTAAATCGATAGATATTAACAGAAATAAGTTATACAAGGTCAAACGAAGGCATTCATAATAATATTAAAGACGCCACAGTTTCCCGCGGTTTGAGGGCGTTAGAGTGGGCGTTGTCGGATGCAACTTCGTGGAAAGTTGCAGTGGCATTTCTTAAATACGTGTTTTTAAGCAATTTTGTAGCTCTTATAGTTTTTGAGATATTTGCATTTTTGGTTTTTCGGGTTTTCTGGGCGTTAGAGTGGGCGTGGCTTGATCGGAACAAAACAATTCGCATTGGGAGCATCATAAAACCTACATGCTTAATCCGAACTTTCTATCACATATAGTTCCGAGATATCAGGTTTTCGTTAAAATGCGAAAACCGTCTTTTGAGCTTGGTGGGCGTATGGGTGGGTGTGGCATCCAAAGCTTATACTTAATGAATGATTAGTTTTTCGCGATTTGTGGCCGTTAGAGTGGGCGTGGCAGGATGCGGAAATAAACTTGCGCTGTCCCGGGACCTCAAGAATCTTCATGCTTAATCTCAACTTTATATCTGCTGTAGTTCCTGAGATCTCAGCGTTCATACGGACGGACGGACAGACGGACATGGCTTAATCGACTTCCCTATTGATCCTGATCAAGAATATGTATACTTTATAGGGTCGGAAACGCTTCCTTCTATCTGATACATACTTTTCAACGAATCTAGTATACAAAGGGTCTACGAGTAACGGGTAAAAAAAAATGTTTTAAAGCTATTTATGGCCCGGCAATCTGCACTTGACATAAAGAGAATAACAATGAATTATTGATATTTATAAAAACTACATATCACCATTTGATTGGAGAATCAACAAGAAGTGGACGAGGTAAACAATTATTTTAGCGCTTATCATAATTCCCAACATAGCATTGCCTGGCTACCAGCAGATCACCAGCATCGAAAAAGCGCTTCAAGCTAAGCCTCACTAAGCCTTTCCGACGTCCTTAAATATGACGCTGAAAATGCACAACGCAAGTACATAGAAAAGTTATCAGAGTCCAGCACTAGATTTCCGCAGTGACAGACCCAAGTAAATTTAAGCTCACCGCGGGAGATTAGGATCGAGCAAAAAGCACCTACATACGAACCGTTTTTTAGCCCAGCCCTGATACTACGTTTTTTGCTCTACAAAAAAACGCAGTCATCTTCCGGCAAACTTAGATTGCTTGAATCATCAAGGATGAACTAAACCGTAAAACCCAACTATGATAATACAGCTGCTGAATTGAGCAGATAACAGCTAAAATATACGTTGCATTCGATAATTTTCCAATGCGATATTTCTCTATTTTTGCATAAATTGCTTGATTCCTATCTTCGGTGTGTTGCAAAGAAACCACAATCAAGTGTATGACCCTTATCTTTACTGTGTATTCGATGCCATTTCTAAATTTTCTTTTATATACCTAGTATATTTCAACTTTTACCATGTCAATCTTGAGAAGCGAAGAGCGACGGTCGTCCATCTCATTGAAAGGCAAGCGTGCCGAGCGAGGAAGGTCGGGCGCGCTAGTCGAAATATATAAAAAACCGCTGAACCCCGGCGTGCTTAGAAACCAAAGACGAAGAAAAATCGTCCAAATTAAAAATTGGAAAAATGTATTAAAAATTTGGAAAATTGATTAAAGTTGGGAGCTCTGAACATTTACAGTTGGGAGCTCTAGCTCTTACCAGCTGAGACAGTATGTGGCACCTCTATAGAAATGAAGTTGGCATCCTTTTATTAAATTTTTAATTTTGTTTATATTTGTAAAATGTATGTATGTATGTATGTTTTTGTATGTAAATTGTGAAGTTTATGTAATTATTACAACACTACAAGATGAACACCAAAAACTGAAAAAAAAAGGTTTCATTTGTAGGCACTTACACTTCCGTTTCTTGGTATTATATTTTACAAGAAACATTGTATATTCCAAAGTACTTAAAAACATGTTGAATAGAAACCTAAACGAAAATTATTTCATTTATTTTATTTTGCCCAAGCATGGTACATAAGCCTAAGAAGCTTGAGAAGCGGAATGCGCATCCCGACGGCCGCCTTTGTAAGGCAAGCGATAGTAATAAATAAAATACAACACTATACACAATATAGAATGTGCGCTACTGACCCCTTCCTCGAGTGAAATTTAGGATATATTGTTTTTTTGGAAGATTTTATGTAAAATAATTATTTTAGAATCGTAGTGAAGTTAGTTAAAGCCTATTGTACTGAGAATTCTTAAACCTTGAGTATTCCGGAATTGACAAAAATTAACAAGAAAGTGCATATCAAAAGGAAGGAAGTACGTCAGCCAGACTAGTCGGCTAAAGGTTCAGCTATCCAAAATTGGTTGATACACCCAAATTAGGCCGCTTACCAAAATTATATCAATTTTCAACTTTTGTTAGCCTTGCTTACATTTAAAATCTCTTAGGTTTGTTAAATAAAATTTGTTATTTTCTCACATCAGTAAAGAACTGATACTGATTTTGATCTCAAATATCAGAAGATTTTGCCGTGTTCTTAGATCAGGGCTGCTTAACGCTAATGCTCTGAGTGTTCATTTGTTTTTGTAAATGCTCTCTGCATAGCTGTAAAACCAACATACGTGCACGTTTTCTTGTATTTTTGTTAGTAAATGCTTTGCCGTAAGACAATTTTGAGCATCCTTGCCTGAGATCCTTATATTGCCAAATTCAGTCTGTTATCCACTTGGTTACAAGTGCGAGTTACGACAAAAAAACACGCCCACACAGTCACAGCCATGGTCGCTAAGAACCAACAAGAGTTACCCTTAGTTGGAAACCTAATAACGCTCCGACTAAAGGATAGGCTTTTTGATTCCTCTACCATCGGATAATAACGCATGGATTATACAATATGAAAGGCAATGGTAGTAAATCCAGGTAATATAGCAAGAAGTTTTCAATGAAATCATAACCCTATAAACTATAAGCAAATGCCTTCATATTTTAATTGCAAATTTAGGCTCATTAAAAAGCCTGGGAAATGTTCAGGGAAATTAAAATTCAAGGCCGACCACCGTGCAACGTATATAATAAATATAATATATATAAATAGTCTATCTCCTCCATGGTACTACCACCACTTTTGTGTTTAATGGGATCGCTGAAGTCCAATCAGTAACAAGTCAGACAAAATGGCACATCCTTTAATCAGAGAGCAACATGTTCACTCTCGAGAAATCCTAGCTACGTTTCTACGGATTACTATTCTTATTCATGGAGCCAGCCCTATTAATCGGTATTCTGTATCGTAGGACTGGACAATCCATATGGTATGCATATTCCGCCCTCCTTGATATCACACAGCGGTGCAAAAAGTCAGCTTACAGTTCGGCCGGGAGCAAACTACGGAAATTATCCAACCGAATAAGGGTCTTCATCGACCCTAAAAAACTACGGCTGGATCCCATTGGGGTACAGGTCAGCTCCCAGGATCATAGATCATATACGTATGGGACGGATTGGGGTCCGGATCCGTAATTGTGGCTTTACCTTGAGGACCACCTCCATTGTGGGTCTACCGTGGGACCTCCGTCAGACTGGTACGGTTCACACCTTCTCGTCGCCCACTTTCGTCCTTAATAGGAAGAAGAAAGTAAAACACCTATGGCCCTAATCGGGACCATGAGAGAGTTAACATGACCCTAATTAACATGACCCCTCCCGCCGGTTACATACATACAAATACACATACATACTTCTTTCTAATAAACACTCATTTTTATTTTGGACTCCAAGTCAACAGCTCTTCCAACATTTTTGAGCCATATTCGCATACTAACTTCTCAGGTGAACTACGAACAAGGGATTAACCGGCCCAGGGCCGCTAAGCAGTGTGCACTGTAGATATACATGCACAAGAAAAAACAACTAGTGTGACAGGCAATCCGCCCCTTACACCTCCGTGGGAGAAGTGGCCTGTGCAAGGCCAGCACCGGCACCGCCTGAGCCCATAGGCCCAGGACAACAGCAGCAGATACTAAGCTTGGGAGGCACGACCGCCTTCGAGGGAACGTCAGCATAGCAAAGCCGGCGACGACCAGCTGACGCGGACCAAAGAGAGCAACAGAACAAACGTCGCAGCAGAGGACGTGGAATTAACCCATGCACTGCGTTGGATACTTTTTTTGACCGGAACCTTCTCTGCCCAATTAGTCGTGTAGCCCGTAAAGATAGATGAGAGATGAAAGATAGATGAGATTTAATGCAATAAGCAAATCCTCAATAGAAAACTATAATAATTATATTCCAAATTATAGCATAAAGGTATATGTACCACCTACAAAAATGACCTTGGATATAAAAACAGGGGATTCCACTGCAAATGTCATAAACAATGTAGAATCGAATAATATTGATTTATATTGGGTACATGTAATTTTAATAATCATTGTTGTCATAATGTGCGCAAATTTCTTTTACAAAATATATAAGCTGCATAATAGATGTTTGAAGAAAAGGTATATGAGCCGGGCTAATGACGTGGATAAAATCTAAGCAACATTGTTTAAACATACAATATATATACAAAGATGTAATGAATAAAAATAACAATAAAAATAATTATATACAGATATAATTTTTTCTAAAAAAATGGCTAAACTAAACGCAATGTCCATGATATAATGGATTGGATTGAATTATACAAAGAAATGAACAATATCAAAATTAATTTTGACAAATCGTATAAGTCACTAACCCAGAATAGACCAATCCAGAAGAACACAGTCAGAAAACATGTCGAAATATTAGTAGAGTACTTTGATGAAGCGCGAATACTAATACATGGTCACAGGGAGAGATTGAATCAAGATCATTGGTCCGAGGTATCTAAACTTCTGATACGACTGCGATCTAATTTAATATCGCTTAAACACTCCCATAGCAGTAGACACTACACCTGACCCAGAATCAACTGAAACGAACGAATTAAAATCAGATGAGCCTAGCGAGGTAAACCCCAAAATAGAAGAGGAAGATTTAAATAATCTTACTATTCCAGCGGTATACACAGATCTGGATAGTTACACAGATTCTGATACCCCAAGCGATACAAGCAACCCTATCACAATGACACTATCCAATAATGATTTTATAAATACAGCATCCAACCTGATACCAGATTTCGATGGTAAAGCGGAAAATCTAACACGTTTTGTGGATGCGTTTGAAATAGTAGCGAGTAGGGCGAGCACGAACAACTCGCAGTCTCCATAATAAAGTGTGCCGCTAGAAATCTAATAGGAAACGATACAACGATTTCCGACGTGATTTCTAGACTAAAAGGCAACGTCAAGGGCGAAACTGTAGAAGTATTGTCAGCAAAACTGATGCATCTACAGCAACGCAACAAAACTGCAAACCAATACACGCAAGAGGTTGAGCAGATGACGAAAGCCTTAGAAAGAGCATACATATCAGACGGACTATTACTAGAATTGGCAAGGAGTTATTCCACTCAACATGCCGTCAAGGCAATGACTAAGAACTGCACGATCGATAAGGTAATGTTCAGCATTAGAAGAAGCAAGAGTTCACACTATTAATCTCAGCCAAAATGTATTTGTTTAATTTACCACTGTAACTACAAGGAAAGAACTTATATTTCTAATAGACACGGGTGCAGGCATATCAATTTTAAAAGAAACTTCAGATATTTTTAACAATATCCGAGACGACTATATTATAGATATAAAGGGAATTACTCAAGAAATAACCAACTCCAAAGATTTAGTTTCTATCGAAATACATACGATTAAGTATATAATTACACACGATTTTCATATCGTAAGCTTACAATTTCCTATTCCCAAAAATATAATTGTCAACTAGACTTCAAGCCATCTGAAGATTGGCTTATAATTAGACCCAACCATTTAAAATATCCAATTAACGTACCAATAGCTCACAGTTCTGGAAACAACTCAATACTTCTGCCAGCAAGATCACAGGTTATTCGGAAAATTGAACTTCATTCAAAAGGCGACAAATTAGGAAATTCAGCATGGTATTTACATTGCAAATACCATAGCAACGTCTAATAACGCTTTCGAAGGGGTACATAATACAACGAATACCTACCAAGTAGTCAGTAATATATGAAACACTTTCGAACTACAATGTAGTCAAAACAAATCTTGAAAATCGAGAAAAATCGGTATTATCTCAACTTTCAAAAAACTTCCCTATACAGTTCAAGTCACAGCTTTCCAGCTTATGCACCCAGTATAGTGATATATTCGGATTGGAAACCGAATCAATATCAACAAACAATTTCCATAAACAAAAACTGAGAATAAAAGATGAAGAACCAGTCTATATAAAAAATTATCGAAGCCCACATAGTAAGGTGGACGAAATACAAAAGCAAGTAGGAAAGTTAATTTCCGACGGGATTGTTGAACCATCAGAATCCGAATATAATAGCCCATTGTTACTTGTTCCTAAGAAATCATTCCCAGGATCAGATGTACAGACATGGCGATTAGTGATTGACTATCGCCAGATCAATAAAAAATTACTATCTGAAAAATTCAAGGGATATAACGTCTTTTTCAACGAGCAATGGCTCATATCGCTTCACGCTATTACCTTTTGGATTAAAAATAGCTCCTAATTCATTTCAGAGAATGATGACTATTGCATTCTCTGTACTTTAACCCTTACAAGCATTCCTTTATATGTTTATACAAAAAACATATGCTTAAGAACTTAACAGAAGTTTTTGAGAAATGTAGGGAATACCACATTCACACAGAAATGTTCATTCTTTATGCATGAGCTGACTTTTCTAGGTCATAAGTGCACAGATAAGACGTCATGCTGAAAGACGTTTTCTAGCATTTTGCAATTACTTCAAACGACTATTCGCGGCACATAACACGATTAGATTGACTATCGTCAAAGAAACAAAAAATTATTGTCCGATAAATTTGCACTCCATAGAATTGATGAAATATTAGATCAACTAGGGCGAGCAAAACATTTTTCGTGTCTTAACCTTATGTCAGGATTTCATCAAATTGAACTTGAAAAGAGTTCACGAGATATAACGTAATTTTCAACGAGCAATGGCTCGTGTCGTTTCACTCGATTACCTTTCTGTTTAAAAAAAGCGCCTTATTCATTTCAGAGGATGATGACTATTGCTTTCTCTGGATTAGAACCTTCCCAAGCATTCCCTTATATGGATGACTTAATAGTAATAGGTTGTTCCGAATAACATATGCTTTAGAACTTAACAGATGTTTTTGAGAAATGTAGGAAATATAACCTGAAGTTACATCCAGAAAAATGTTCTTTTTTTATGGAAGAAGTGACTTTTCAAGGTCATAAACGCACTGATAAAGGAATACTTCTAGACGACAAGAAATACGACGTCATCATGAACCGCTCAACCGAACTCAAGTACATTCATATACCCTCGCGCTCCAGCTAAAGATAGTACAATTAAATACATATAGTACATATAAAATATATATAGCCGTCTCTCTGCCGCCCAACTGTGGGCAGCGCAGCTACGAGACATAGGCTTACTTAGAGCCTAAGGAAAATTGCAAAAATCAGAAACAACTGGACGTTGGAAGCGGCACTAAGGCTGCTCCAGAATTTAAATAAAGACCTATAAACTAAAACTTAAATGTCCTTACTATACTTTGTCACCCTGTTCGTCGTACAATTCATGGCTAACTGTACCTCACTAAGTGCATCCTGCCAGGAACGTTCACCGATCTCTACCGCTGTCAACATACTTTTCATCGTGCTCATGACCCTTTCTACTTGTCCATTGGCCCTACTTGCACCTGTTGCTATCAAATGTTATTCTATTTTGTGCATCGAACAGAACTCACGAAGCTTTCCACAGGTGAAACTCATACCTTGATCTGCTATGATACGGTTAGGTACCCCAAAAAGTGATATTTTTGATTTTACAGCCTTAATACAGTTTTCTTCATCTAAACACATAGTATATGTATCACTTATATCAGTGAAATGCGTCTACTTGTTCTATGACATATTCTTTGGTATCATTTTTACCATGCTATTATCGGACCGTCGCCGTATGCAGACGTGTATTTTTATTGTGCTCCGGGGAAAAAAAAATAAAGTATTCAATAATATCCAAAAAAGTGCAGTGACTGGTTTCGTAAACCAAAACAACGCGAAAAGACGTTTTCAGCGATGAAAATCGCTAATGCTTATATTGATTAATTAATTAATTAATATAAAACAAAACACTAATTCTAACAAACTCAACCTCGACCGCAATGAGTTTAAACGAAGTTCGCACACAACGTCAACGTGAGCAAGACGAGAGACGGCTCTCAGTACAAAGAAAAAACGCTTACTTCTCTTTCAAAGCAACCGAAAGTAATGCAAGCTTTTCCCAAACACGGTCAATTACCCCAAACTTGACTGAATTCTTAAACTTAGAGAGCGAGAGAGCGCGTTCTTGCTCCCCCTCGCTACCATCGATGTCTCTGCAGCCAAAGAGCGCAGCAACTAGCACCGCAATTTCTTTGACAACGTCAACCATGACAACAACAACAACCGCAACTGTAACGACAGCGCGATTAACGACGTCATCAGCTAGCAGCGCAAACATCAATACTTCTGCAGCTGTGCTGCCCGAAAAAGAGAACAAAAACAAAGAAAATATTTAGCCGGCTGTGCAGACTGGTATGGATCGCTACATCCAAAGCAAAAGGAAGCTAAGCCCCCTAAACTCGCAACGCAAATAACCCGTGGCAATGCTAACATAGCTGCAATAGAAACGCCCTCTAACTCAAACCGTTCTAAAATCTTGGCAGACTATGAAGCCTTATCTACTGAAGTGGAAAAAAAGGAAGCCTAAGCCCCCGCCAATTTACATACGAGAAAAATGTTCCAACGTTCTTGTCAACCAAATTATAGAGCTTATTGGCAAGGACAACTTCCACATAATACCACTCGTAAAGGGCAACATCCAGGAAACAAAAGTTCATACGAAGTCTGAAGATAACTACAGAGTATTATCGGAATATCTCACCGACAGAACTTTTATGCGTATCAGCTAAAAAGCAGCAAGGGCCTGCAAGTCGTACTTAAGGGCATAGAGTCCGAAGTATCGCCTGCAGAGATAACAAAGGCGCTACAAGAGAAGGGATTTAGCGCTAAGACAGTCTTCAATATCCTTAACAGGGATAGAAAGCCGTAGCCACTCTTTAAGGTTGAGCTTGAACCAGAAATTAAGCCCCTAAAGAAATACGAAGTGCACCCTATATACAATCTTCAGTTCCTGCTGCACCGCAGAATTACGGTTGAGGAGCCGCACAAACGCAATGGCCCGGTACAATGTGAGAACTGCCAAGAATTTGGCCATACAAGGTCTTACTGTAAACTGCGCCCAGTGTGTGTAGTTTGTGGTGAGCTTCATGACTCCCCACACTGCCCAGCGAGCAAAGATGACGACAACTCAAAAAAGTGCGGCAACTGCGGTGGAAATCACACTGCTGACTATAGAGGTTGCCCAGTTTATAAGAAGCTGAAAAGTCGAATCCACCAGAGGGGAATTACTGCCCGCACCCAAAATAAACAGTTGATAGACTCCAGGTCAAACCCTGAAGTCTTCTTCTCGACTGCAGCCAGATCCTCACTAGGACCCATAAACTCTGCCAAAAATATTACATACGCAAGTGCTTTAAAATTAGGACTGTCTACCCCAGCTTCAAAAAGCTCATTGCCGCAATCAGCATACCAAGAACCAAACACGGCTCAGCAGCATCAACCGCCAGAGCAGCCAAAAAGTTCCTTTGATGCTCTGATATGCAGTCTACAACAAAGCCTTACGGAGTTTATGTCGTTTATGCGTACAACAATGCAAGATCTGATGCGAAACTAAAATCTATTAATACAAATGCTGGTTTCACAACAATCCAAATAATGACTTCCCTACGAATATCTACGTGGAACGCTAACGGCGTTTCGCAGCATAAGCATAATTGTCAACTAATAGTACAAAACACTCACTATGGAGAGCTCACCCAACTCTGAGCTCACCGAAAAAAACCGTGATGCCTATTAGAAATTCCACGGGCGGCTGGGCGCGCAGTGACGCAGACCGAGCCAGCACGTTTGCCAACCACCTTGAAAATCCGGGAGAGTTTTCCCGGAAAAATTACTTTAAAAATTTAAACAAAAAAAAGACTTGCGACTAGCGGCTGGGGAATTTCCAAAAAAACGAGACAAACGAAACGAAGTTGGTTCCAAAGTTTATTGCTGCCAGCTGCTTCGAGGTTCGATCGGTTAATGTTCTCCCGAGAGCAGCATAACACTTCGCATAGCCACGAACTGAAAAGCTTATCAGTTAGATCACAACAACTCGGCTGTGCTCAAGATTGAGTGAAACTGATAAGCTTTTGTACATTGGTTTTTAAGGTGGTTTGTTTACATTTTGCCTGCGTATTCAAATAATTATTTCTTTTCATCTTTCCTTAAAACTAACAATAAAACTTAATCTACTGCTCCAACATTCCGGCCCCGTTGAAGGCCTCCGGCGCTTTAACCTCCTCGTTAAGAGCGTTGCTTACTGGCAGCAATGCCAGCTTGTGGGTGGCGCGCTTGATGACGCCTCCTGACGTCCGTACCTCCGCCACACGCACTCTTCCGTCCTCACCGACTGTTGTTGCCACCACGCGGCCTGTAAGCCACCTTTGCGGGGGCATGTTGTCCTCGTGCACGAGCACCAGACACCCGACCTCCAGATCGCGGCCCTCGACGCACCACTTGTTGCGATGCTGCAGGCTGGCGATGTAGTCCTTGGACCAGCTGGCCCAAAACTGCTGCTTGAGATCGGACAGCATTCGCCACCGCCTCAAATATCCGCAACTGGCCTTGCTGGAGATTCCGCCTGTGCCGGACTCTTGCGGCAGCGTGATTAGAGGCTGTCCGATAAGCAGATGTCCTGGAGTCAGGGCCTCTCCATCGTTGGGATCGTTGCCTGGCGACGCGATTGGTCGAGAATTGAGCAGCGCTTCTACCTCGACCAGGTGGGTGCTGAGCTCGTCCGCTGTCAGCTTGGCGTTGCCGACTCCTCGCAGCAGCCGGTGTTTGGCGGCCTTGACTGCTGCCTCCCACAGTCCTCCGAAGTGTGGTGACCTCGGCGGTATGAAATACCACTCGACGCCTCTGTGAGTCGCGTATCCTCTCAACTGTTCCTGACTGCGGTGAAACGCTGCGCTCAGATCCTTGAGCACGTTGCTCGCTCCCACGAAGTTCGTGGCGTTGTCGCTGTACATCTTCTGCGGCAGCCCTCTCCTCCCGACGAACCTTTTAAAAACAGATAAGAAGCTGTCAGTGGATAAATCTACAACGAGCTCAAGGTGAAGAGCCTTTGACGAAAAACACACGAAAACGGCAACATAAGTCTTGATAGGAGGTTTACCGCGCTTCCCCCAACTCGGATTAATTGAAGTGTTACGCCTTCTAGTTCGCTAGTGTGTAAGAAAGGATTTAGACGTTGAAGCTGTGGGCTTAAAGTTTCAGATTTCTCTAGCTTGACATATTCTAAACCAAAATCAGCTCTTTGATATACTTGGAGCATTCTTAGAAACGATAACTTAAGTTCGTAAGCCGAAATAACCTTATCGCGATTATTTTTCTTCCCTTGAATAAACCGATTTACATATGCGATAATCCGCAGGAGTTTATTGAATGACGAACATCTTCTAACAAGCTCAATGAAGACATTCGGTTGATTTGTTGTGACGGAACATACTGCCACGCTTTTCTTGTTCTCGGACAACTGTAACTCCGGTGAAAGCTCAGTCTGATGAGAACGAGGCCACTCGTTAGGATGTCGGAGTAAAAATTCTGGTCCATTTTCCCATAGCGTACATTTTAAACCCTCTATATCTGTTCCACGTGATACTAAATCGGCTGGATTATCTACCGTGGTCACATGCCGCCAGACAACATTCTCTGAGAGCTCTTGAATTTCAGAAACTCTATTCGCAACAAATGTAGCTAGAGTGGACGGATCCCTCTTTAGCCAGTATAAAGTGACTTGGGAATCCGACCAGAAGTTGATGCTTTCAAACTCCAATTTGTTAAGCAAGGGAAATACTTGAGCCCATAATTTGGCAAGCAGAGCGCGCACACAGTTCGAGCCTTGGAATTGATTTGGTTTTGAGGGGGGACACTCTCGACTTGGCGGTCAGCAGTCTTGACAAACTATTTGTCCCGGCCACGGTACGAATATAAATGCAACAGCCATAGGCGTGGCTCGATGCATCAGCAAATCCGTGGATTTGAACACTGTCATAGGAAGACAAACAAATGTATCGAGGAATGGATATCCGGTCAATTTGTAGTAAATTCTGTTTGAATTCATTCCAACTGGTATGTAAATTCATGGGAACCGATTCGTCCCAATCCAGTTTTTGTCGCCACAGTTCCTGAAGCAAGATTTTAGCTCTCGTGATCAGCGGGCACAACAATCCCAAGGGATCAAACAAACGGGCTGTGACTGATAAAATGTTGCGTTTAGTTGGTGGTAGGGACTGAAACGAATCCTCCAAACTATAATGAAAGGCATCACTCTGAGGGTTCCATCTCATCCCAAGCGTTTTCACAGACTCGGAAGTGTTGAACATAAGCGATTTTTCTGATCCCTGGTTAGTCATCAAACTTGGGTGATTTGTTGCCCATTTGGCCAGCTGGAAACCCCCGAACTCTAACACCTTGGTCACTTCTTTGCGAATGACTTCCAACTCTTCTAAACTGTTTGCTCCTGTGAGCATATCGTCTACATAGAAATCACTTGAAATTACCTCTGATGCGACAGGATGTGACTCAGAGTAAATTTTTGCCAGTTCAAAGAGGCAACGAATGGCCAAAAATGGAGCAGAGGCTGTTCCATAAGTGACAGTGTTGAGGCGATAGGTTTGGAGAGCTTGCGTCGACTTTTCCCTCCACACGATAAGTTGGAAATTTCTGTCTTCATTGGCAATGTTAACTTGCCTATACATCTTCGAGATATCAGCAGTCAAGGCATATTTGTGTAATCGAAATCTTGCCAAAATAGCGTAAAGCTCCCTCTGAATCGTTGCACCCACCATTAGAGTCTCATTTAATGAGATCGAGGTTGACGTTTTACTTGAAGCGTCAAAAACAACTCGCAACTTTGTGGTGCTACTATCAGGTCTCAGGACACATTGATGTGGAATGTAATAGTGTTGTCCTGGAGGAGGTGTTGGAAGCAGCGACATATGCCCAAGGTTAAGATACTCTTTCATAAACTCTTGATACATGTCATGTAACTCGCGATTATTTGCAAGCTTGCGCTCCAACGCAAGAAATCTGCGCCTTGCCGTTTCGAAGGATAAGCCTAAAACACTTGGATTTGTCTTAAATGGCAACTTAACCTCAAAACGACCTGACGAAAGCCTGTGTACTGTTTTCTCAAAGTGCTGCTCGCAAGCAACTTGTTCAGCTGTATACACAGCCTTCGATCTCTCCGGGACGTGTTCCAATTCCCAAAAACGTTCTACAAGAGAGTCGAGAGAACTTATATTTTCACTACCAGTGACGCTGCATACTTGAGCATTATTCGATACGCGTTGAGTGTACTTTCCCGAAACAATCCATCCTAATAAAGTTTTTTGTATTGAAGGATGTTCTGAACCCAATTTTATTTGACCTACGCTGAGAAGTTCGAAAAAGGTTTCTGCCCCAATCAGTAAGTCTACTTTTGCAGGCTTGTGAAAACGAGGGTCTGCTAATTCAATATTTGGTGGAATTTTCCACTGTGCACAATTGACTTCGTTATCTGGTTGATATGATGAAATGGAGCTTAATACCCAAAAATCAGTAGCGAAACTATGAGCATTGACGCGAGAATGAATCGACGCGTGGACTTTGTGCCGTACTACCGAGTCGTTCTTCCCTACAGTAGTGATATTCAAATAGGATTCTTTCCTGCGTAACCGCAAACGCTGTGCTAAGTCCTCGGTCATAAAGTTTATTTGAGACCCTGAGTCTAACAGAGCTCGTGCTAATTGAAACTGTCCAAATCTATCCCGTACCTTAACGACCGCCGTAGCAAGAATAACTTGGTCACTAGTTGCAACATGACAAGAATGGGCTTGATTGGGATGATCAAATGCTACTGAAGGTGCTTGGGCTTGCGCTTGAGGAAGTGATCCCGAAGAAGTTGGTTGCTGCTCTACCCCGTATCTGTGAAGAAGTGTGTTATGAGGTTTGGAGCAAACGCGACACTTTACTGCTTTGCACTTCTTGACTGGATGACCTGGATTCAGACATTTAATACACAACCTATTGTGTTTCGTAAAATCGAACCGTTGGATCACTGATAAAGCCATGAAAGGTTGACAACTGCCTAAACTATGGTTTGTCGCTGAGCAATATCGACATTTTGATTCAGGTCTGCGATCTGTTTGTGTGCATGAGAAGGAAGATTTGGAATATCCTCTATTGGAACCTTGGTTAGGCTTCCCTTTACTCTTGGTTGACTCTTCAGCAGCTAAATGTTGATATCGCCGATTCAACAGAGTCGCACAATCAGACCATGTAGGCAGAGTATTATAATCTAGCTGTTCCTCAAATTTGGATTTTGTTGTGTGATCTACTCTGGACATTGCTATGTGAATAAAAATTGCGTTGTTTATTTCCTTTTCACTACCCAAGGACTGTAACGATGCGTAGAGGGCCGATATTTCATCTATAAGAGACCTCAAGCCTGATGCAGAGGGTTTTGATACTTGCGGGAGGTCAAACAGCTGAGAAATCGTGTCAAAAAAGATCAAACATTTATTATCGTACACGTTTTTTAGACTAGCCAATGCCTTCTCATAATTTAAATCCGAAATTTGAAAAGCTTTCACAGTACCTAATGCATCATCTGTTAGACATGTTAGCAAATGGTTAAATTTCTCTATGTTTGTTAGAGATGGGTCGTTATGAACTAAACTCTCAAAAAGACTTATAAAATTTTTTAGTCGGAATGTTTTCCACTAAATTTCGGTAGATTCATTTTTGGCAACTGAGACGAATGACGATAACCACCTATATCACTTTGACTAAGTCTCTGAGGCTCGCATTCTCTCATTGCGGACCGATATAACGCTTTTGTAATTATGCACATCTCCTCAACAGACGCTCTTAAATCATTCACTGGATTTAGTACATCGATATCTCCTTGAATATCCATCAATTTCTCGCAATATGATTCGAAGAGTTGCATTCGGTATTCCATTTGAAACCTATCGAATGAAATGGTTTTTTCCTCGAATGAGGTTCTCATACGTTGAATGTCACTCATTACCCTGCCGTGTTTTTGCATAGCCACTATTAGTTTAGCACTAGGCTTTGACGATGATTCCTTTTCTTTCTCAGACATTTTAGGTTAATATAAAAAAAATAAAATACTCCAAGTAAAACCAGTCGGACACAAGGGTTGAATAAATTTATTTCCAAAATGCTCAAATGCTTCCTTAATAAATTTCCAACAATATCTAAATTTTAAATTTTAAAAATTAAACAAATTTAATTTCTCCAAAAAAAATTTATTGGGTTGGATAAGGGGTTAAATGTGCGCAGAAGCACCACCAAAATGCACAAAATACGTTTGTATGTGTATTTGCCGTTTAACCAAAGCCGAAAAATGCACAAATGTTGAATTTCATTTGACAAATAAATTGTCCAAACTATTTAAGTGGATCCCATACGGGTTAAAGATGCCCACAAACACCGGCAAAAAAAAAACCAACAAATGTATTAAACTTTTTCTCCAGGCCGAATCTTTGAATATTTACCGAATTAATATGCAGGCAAATATGTACATATAAACATAAAACTGTGAGCAGGGCTTAAATTCACTGCCGAGTTTTGTAGGAACTTTTGGCTATATACAGTTTGAAAACCACTGCCGCTGCAATTGGCGCTAAAAATTAACCGATGTATTGTTTTACATATGTACATACATATGTATGTACAGCATAGAAGCCACTGACACTTATATATAGCAGACAAATAACTGCTCTGCAAATGCACAAAAGGGAATCGAAATTGGCGGCGAAACGCTGGTATGTTTGTACATATGTATGTAGATATAGCTGTACTTTTCAAGTTGCAGCGTATGTATATAACGCACATAAAATTTTCAAATTCTCGCAAAATTTAAAACACCGTAAGTTTTGTCAAAGGCAGTTCACTTTTTTTATTTTATTATTCGGAAGTTAGGGTATATTTGGGGTGTAATAATATTTCTAATATAAAGGTGCCAAGAATTAATACCATGTAAAATGCACGCATACACACATAAGGTGGAGTGCTCACAAATTTTAATTTTTGGCACTGAATACCTGGTTGTTGTTAGGCATAATTTTCCAAGCACTTTCCTTCCGTATCCAACTGCTTTCGCCAACACTTCACTGCTTCGCCGAATTCCACCAGCTAGAATTTTCGCCAACAACTTTAAAAAAACTAAACAGATGCCGAGACGACGAGAGGTGCACTGTTTTTCGATTGTTTTTCCGACGCGAAAATTAATAACAAAACTAGCCGTAGTCCCTGTTCGGGCGCCATGAAAATCCGGTAGAGTTTTCCCGGAAAAATTACTTTAAAAATTTAAACAAAAAAAAGACTTGCGACTAGCGGCTGGGGAATTTCCAAAAAAACGAGACAAACGAAACGAAGTTGGTTCCAAAGTTTATTGCTGCCAGCTGCTTCGAGGTTCGATCGGTTAATGTTCTCCCGAGAGCAGCATAACACTTCGCATAGCCACGAACTGAAAAGCTTATCAGTTAGATCACAACAACTCGGCTGTGCTCAAGATTGAGTGAAACTGATAAGCTTTTGTACATTGGTTTTTAAGGTGGTTTGTTTACATTTTGCCTGCGTATTCAAATAATTATTTCTTTTCATCTTTCCTTAAAACTAACACACCTTAAAAATGTTTTCCAACCAATTCCTGCCACTAATGCGTTTACTTTGCCGACTCTATCATATGAGCCCCAGCCTCAACATGAGCCAATTGAGTTTCGCCCTAACGAAATCGTAAATATCATCAAAAGACAACTGAATCCGAAAAAATCCCCGGGCTGCGACCTCATAACTCCCAAAATGATCATTAAGCTCCCATACTGCGCCGTTTGCACCCAGCTCTTTAAAGCCATCGCAAAACTTGGCCACTTTCCAGTGAGATGGAAAAAGTCAATTATAATTATGATAGCAAAGCCGGGGAAAGACCACACTATCCCCACGTCATATAGACCTATAAGCCTACTCTTTGAAAAATGCCTAATGACTTGGATAAACATATACCTGAGAATCCAGGAAGGAATCCCGTCACACCAATTTGGGTTTCGTGAAAAACATGTAACAATTGAGAAGGTCAACCGGATAACATCAGAAATTCGAAACGCTTTCGAAAAACGATAGTACTATACTGCCATATTTTTAGATGTCTCTCAAGCATTTGATAGAGTCTGGCTAGAAGGTCTAATGTACAAGATCAAGACAATGCTCCCCTACAGCACCCACAAGATTTTAGAGTCTTACCTTCACGACAGAAAATTTGTTGTGAGGTGCAACACTGCTATATCTGATGATTACACTGTTGGAGCTGGAGTTCCTCAAGGTAGCGTGCTAGGGCCAACACTATATGTCCTCTACACAGCAGACATCCTGACAAGCACACGTCTAACCACATCTACGTTTGCCGATGACACAGCTATTCTTAGCCGTTCTAAATGCCCGATTCAAGCAACTGCGCAGCTAGCTCGTCATATGGTCGATGTTGAAAAATGGCTATCAGATTGGCGAATTAAAGTGAACGAATTAAAATGCAAACAAGTTACGTTCACTCTGAACAGGCAAAACTGCCCGCCGATTACGTTAAACAACACTCTACTCCCACAAGCAAACGAAGTAACATACCTAGAAGTACATCTCGACAGAAGACTCACATGGCGCCGGCACATTGAAGCCAAAAGATCAAACCTAAAGCTAAAAGCCAGCAGGATTCATTGGCTTATCAACGCCCGGTCACCTCTTAGCCTTGAATATAAAATCATGCTGTACAACTCGGTACTAAAACCTATATGGATGTACGGCTCCCAGTTATGGGGGAACGCCAGCAATAGCAACATTGACATTGTTCAGAGAGTTCAGTCGAAGATCCTGAGAACAATCACCGGGGCACCGTGGTACGTTCGCAACGAAAACATACACCGCGACTTAAACATTCAACCAGTCAAAGAAGTGATCCCAGAACAAAAGGTAAAGTACTTCACCAAGCTATCGGTGCACCCTAACCACCTGGCGAGAGGTCTAACAAGGTTGAGCAACCAATCACGCCTTCGTCGCAATGACCTGCCCACCCAGCGACCGACCTGAGGGACGCGCAACCAGAATGCAGTCTTAGTATACTGTTAGTTAAATTTTAATGTTAAGATTCGTCAACTTATTGTTAGTCTCAAAATTAAGAGTAGATTCAATAAATAAAAGCAAACTATAATAAAAAAAAAAAAATTTTACCACTCAACTTTCCACTAATATCAATATGCAAATTTTCTTTTTGGTGTGAGTGTGCAGCTCCTCGCCGCAGTCCGTGAAGATGGGCTATGACGTGGCTGCCTGTTGACATGGGATGGAGAACTCTTCTCCGGGTGTTCCGCTGGCCTCCTTTATTGGCGGGCTCAATGTTCCTGAATATTGCAGAAATATGGTGGGATAAATTCTCTCCGTTATTAACGGCCCTTAAGGCTCGATAACCAATTCAATAATTATAAAGCTTTCGCTGGAGTTGTTTTAATAGAGCTATGCGCTCTTTTCTTATCAAAATCAAACTGAACTTAAAAATTGTACGTGGCCGGCAAGCCGGCCGCTTGTCATACAAAAATGCTGACACTAGCAGAAGATGCATAACTTACCATGCCGGGAACCAGGCACGGTCCCTAAAGGCGACTTATGCTTGGTCTGCACATAAAGGCACTAGGGTGATCTGAGAAACACCGAAGATTTGTACCGACTTATAAGTTACTCCTTAACTGTGTTAACTTGCACACTATGCCAAGGTATTTAAACTTTCGGAATTGAATGCAATTCCATTTGAATTTTCCCTGTTGAAGGCTTTGCTAGTTTGCGTGTTATGCAGATCTCTATGAATTTTCGTACATACTTGTACATGTGATTGCTTCATGGACATGACCATGATTACAGGTAAACACCGTGTCTTGTGTTCCCAAAACTCTCCTGCATCTCTCCATCATTCAACTGGGCTATAATTTCTCTTAAGCGCGAATCACGCTGCTGCTCAGCGAAATCAAATTATTGTTAATATGACCACCAACGGTGTACTCTCGGCGTTAGTTCTACTTTGGTTCGACTTGCTTTCAATGAATTACAATCTAAAAGTAATAGAAACTTTTGACCGTGAAGGTAATGGCGGAAACTTTTTACAGCGTTGTATACTGCGAGGGTCTCTAGTTCATACTTCGATTTTGAGGGCGATGTACATTTGGTATTTTGTGCATGAGAATGGTAGCATAGCCACTTGCACTTGCATCTGTATGCAGCTCTATGGGATATTGAGGATTGAAGATAATTAAAATCGAAAAAATGAATACTGAATACGAAAAATGATATTGAGATACTCTTCTGCTTGTCTGATTTCCAAACAAAGCTACTGTTTTTGAAGGTCAACTGATACAACGGTTTTATCTGTTCAGAGAACTGTGGGAAGTACGAAGTTTACGGAGGTACGAAGCTAAACCTATAAATTGTCTTAATTGTGAAACATTCTTAGGTTGAGATAGTCCAGCCAGAGCTTGTATTTTTCGCGGATTTGGTTCAATACTACCGTTCTTGACCAAGTAGCCAAGATATTCTATTTTGGTTTTCAGAAAAGACCCTTTTTTTTTTGTATTTAATAAAAATCCTGCTTCGGATAGAGCCCCCAGTACGACTGTCAATATTTCAAATGCTCCCTCTTTTGATCTCGATACTATTACCACATCATCAATATAAGCAATTGCATAGGAATACGGCAAGACACCTAGTGCCCGCGCTATAGCTTGCTGAAAAATCGAAGAGGTATTCTTCCGACCAAATGGCATAGATAGAAACTCATACTGGCCCTCAGGGGTTACAAAACCGGTTCGCTCTATGGATTCTGCATGTATTGGATTCTGATTAAATCCACTAAGCAAGAAAAGTATTTACTCCAACGGAGTCTGTTCACTTGATCTGATATTAGAGGCAACGGATATTTGTCAGCCACTGTATTTGCATTTAGCTCTCTATGTTCTATGGACAAACGATCACTGCCGTCTTTCTTTTTTACTAACAAAATTGGACTTGCGAATGGAGAATTACGTGGACGTATTACGTTTGCCGCCAACATTTCTTTGATTTTATCTCTTACTAATTCTTTTTCATCTACGCTATGTCGATATGGGTGTCTCTTCACAGTATTGTTGGCACCCAATAAACGTATTTCTAATTCTCTAGTCGTGGCACGTCTGCTCGACATTCCAATAATAACTGAAAATAGTGTATGGAAAAAAAATGTTCTTCAATTTCAACTTATCACTATCACTTAAATCGTAATTTTTATCAAATAGCTCATTATAGTTTATAATTGTTTCATCAGATATTGAATTGACTCGTTTAGTTTTAAAAATATCAAATCTATCAGCATTCATCTATATGCCAAAGCCAAGTGCCAAGATTTCACCAATCATTATGTAATGTTTAAAATACTCGTCTTCAACTACATTAACATGATTTTCAAATTAAATTGACAAATTTGTATGGTGGACAGTATTTGTAAATTACAGTGTACAGCATTTGCACCAGTTCTTCTAGTGCTTCGCTCAGCGAAGGCTGTTTTGCGCCACGCACTGGCGTCAGCTTCAGCTACGTCTGGATTGAACTTTTGCAGTCTGACCACTTTTTCACTTGTATTTGTTGAAGCAAGCTGCTGCATTGTTTTTAGTATTTTGATAAATCGTACATTTTGTGCTTCTAACAAAGATCGCCATTCACTATCACGGTGGGCCTGAGCCGATCCCACTTCTGATGTCAGGGGCTGATAAATTTGCTGCTCTTCTTCTTGCATTTTCATGCTGATGCGCAGTGAGTCGCGGTCAACTACTAGCACTTGTCCGTCTTTGATTTTCAGAACAAACTGAATTTTTCTTCCCTTTCTCCACTTCCCATGGCATGCGCCATGCGGTATTCATCGAATTATTCATTCCTTTTTGATTTATCTCCCTCTCAGAGACAACCAACACTCGACAGCGCCACACTCGGCTGAGACGACACTCTCTCGTTCTAAATCCTCGCTCTCAGCAATTATGCAAGTAAAAGGAACCACATATAACTCGTTGCTTAGTTTCATTACACACGCTACACGCTTTACAGTTTGATTTACATTTTGCTTCTTCTTATACATTTCTTGATTAAAATATACATTTTCGGTAGAATTAACAACTTTGGTACTTATCAATCCCATTTTTGGTATTATATCAATATTATTATTATGCGTTTATTATTATATATTCTATCTGTCTATACCAAATAGTTATTCTCATGGTATCTAATTATTAGTTATTACCATTTTTATCTTTGATTTTTTCAATTTAAAACTTTTCGGACTTATGTTTCTTAAAGCTTTACGGGCCTTCCAATCGGGCAAATAGAGTTTCTTATTAATTACTTATTTTTTATCATATTATTTATGTTTAAGCCTTAATTTTAACCAATCAAGCTAAGCTTGTAATTTTTTGGCTGTATCGCAGGCAGGAAATGGTATGTTTGTGTAGAACAGCTACTTTATGTGGACTAGCGCTATCTTAATTTTTTTGTCGATACCTCCGTGCCTACCCATTACTCGCACTGTACTCAATGACACTTTTTTTCAGTTTACTTCCAGACTTGAGCCGTTCCAATTGGTTCTTCTTTCTTTGCAGTCCCTAGTCCCACTTCCACGCATTTTGATTCGTTACTTGTTTTTTCATATATCACAGTTCAGGTATCCAACGATTTTTATACCAGTTACTCGTAGAGTAAATGGGTATACTAGATTCGTTGATAAGTATGTAACAGAAAGAAGGAAGCGTTTCCGACCCTATAAAGTATATAAATTCTTGATCAGGATCAATAGCGAAGTCGATTGAGCCATGTCCGCCTGTCCGTCCGTCCGAGTGAGCGCTGAGATCTCAGGAAATATAACAGATAGCATGTTGAGATTAAGCATGAAGATTCTTGAGGTCCATGGACAGCGCAAGTTTATTTCAGCATCCTTCCACGGACACTCTAACGGCCACAAATAACGAAAAACGAAAATCGCAGAAATCTCGGGCACTATTAGAGCTAGTAGAAATTCAGTAAGTATAATCTTTGGATGCCAGCGCATCTTATAGTGGTACTATTATCCGGCCACACCCACCCATACGTCCACCAAGCTCAAAAGCTGATATCTCGGTAACTATAAGTGATAGAAAGTACGGATTGAGCACGTACTTTTTTATGATCTCTTACGAAACCCGAAACACCAAAAACGCAAAAATTTCAGGAATTAAGAGCTTAAGGACACGTATTTAAGAGATACCACTGCAACTTGCCGGGAGTTTTAGCTGGCCACGCCCACTCTAACGTCCACAAGCCACGGAAAACTGTGGCGTATATAATATTATAGTGTATGTCTTCGTTTGACCTTGTATAACATATTTTTGCCAGCCTCTATCGATTTACAAAAGATTTTTTTTAAATCGGAACATTATTTCGCTATTAATGGAGAAATTTTGGTTATAAGGCATCACTTGGGCAGTGACGTCACTCTCAGTTACTCAACATGCTTTCTCCGACAATAGGTGCCGCCTTGTGAATTTCGACTAGCAAAATGCATATCTTAAAATTGGGAAAAACCATCGTGGCCAGAGTTTGAAAAACTACGCTACTCCCGTAGTTTTTCGTTTTACTATTGCTACCGCTCTCATTTTTTTCGAGAGCGGGAGCAGAGCCATAGCAGAAAACAGAAAACTGACCTGCTTTGCTCTGCTCCGAGCTACAAAGAGTTCATAGGTATAGCAATAGATATTCTGTGCTCCGCGTAGCCGTAGCTACGGCTTTCGGGTATCTTCGGCTTCAAATGAAGTTAAACCGTCGATCACATCTAATAAGCGGCTAGAATAAAGTAACGATGCATAAGAAGAACAAGAAGCAGAAAAGCCGAAAGAAAATACAATCGTACCCTTCCCTGGTGGTTATTGGATCACCCTAGAATCGAACTAAAACTTCGGGTACCTGTGCTCGCACAATCTAGGCTCTCCGTGGGTGCGCAGTCGGCTTGCCGACATGCTGAAGAGTTTGAGCTTTGTCTTCGGGCCCTGATATAGGCAGATAAATCGATGTAACGGGGCGCATGCCCGAGGCTTGGCGTATGTGCGCTGCTGGCTCAGAGGCAATGCTTAGATTGCTTTGACTCTTAGTTTTAGTATTCTTTGATATTCTAATAAAGAGCAGTCTCTCGAGAAAAGCTACTCCAGCGGAAGCCGATATTTTCCTGATTTGGGTTAGTGTGCCTTAAGGGCCACTAACAACGAAGGTAGTTCCTTCCGCCACATTCCTCAAAGTCATCTAACTGACGCCCTATCACGGAGCACCCGCCGCTGACCAAGAAGACATTTGCACCTGGCATCGGCCAGGAGTCGTTGACTCCGGCACCACGCCGACATTGATGGCAGCGTGGGACTCCCGGTATGTCCTAATCTAATTGGCACCCAACTGTAAAAAGAATCCATGACCCCGAGGAAAAACTGTAAGTGGTCTGTTTCGATTTATTACGTTTAAAAAAAAGTGAATTACACTGCCTATAAGAAATGTTTTCTTTTGAGGGAATTTTTTTTTAATTTTGCATAAATAATAAACAGCAATTGTGACCGGTGCGTGTGGCCTAGAATAAAGGCATATTAATAAATTAATGAAAGTTATATTACATTTTGGAGTTTTAAAATGATTATTTAAATGAAATTTTAGAAGTATAATTGAAAAAAATTTTTTTTTCTTTTTATTAATTAAAAATTTATATATATATTTTTTTTATTTTTTTTTTGTTTGCTAAGATATTTTTAGTCGAATTAGAATATTCGGCCTTTCAGTGAATGTGAAATATCAACAACCTAGCTTAGTCTTGATGAGCTTTCGGGCCCATACAAGGAAGTGAAACGGGAATTCGAAAGTGAAAGTGAAGCGCAAGCCTTAGTCCAGAACAGGTACAGGTTGAGGGTGGATGCATAATTAACGCAGCAACCATGAAAGCTATCATTCAGGCTGCGTTAGCCGAACTAGAACAAAGAGTAAGGGCCGAGTTTCAAGCACAGATCAGCGCAGTTAATCAACAGCTACAAGAGCTGCATGTAGAGACGCCGCAAGGCGAGGCTTATTAGAGAATAAGTGCGAGCCCAACAGCGGTGAAGTGCGAAATACCGTTATATATAGTCAATTCAGTTCCTGAGATTAAGGGGGTGTATGATTGATGAGTATATATATAGCATGGCGGCAGTGAGCCACCGACGCCTATGAGCTATTCCAACCATATCAGTGCAGCCCTGCGCACTATAAGGCATTGACAATTATAAGGAATAAGATCAGGTCACCAGGAAGAGCCCTGCTAGTACCGCACAATACCGTAATTAATTTTTTAATTTGTATCGGGTCTTAAAAAAAATTTTAATTTTGGCTGTGGTATTCCCGGCGCAACCAAGAGACCTGCCAGCAGCATTAGCATGAGCTAGAGAGGCAGAGGCAAGTATCGAGCGGAGTATGTTCGCGGCCACGTATGCAAAGGGGGTGGAGCAAAGAAATCAATGTACTGATTTCCATAAGGGCCATTGCCGCGAGTCTGAGAAACAAGGAAAAAGTTTCCGTGCCGATCGCGACCCAGATAAAAATCCACATTTTTTTACGAAGTCAGGCAGAAATCAAAGTAATGATTCGTGGTTAGATCAGGTAAAGTCGGATTAAGCTCCGCTGCCAATGAACGCAGAATCGTCGTCTTATGGTTTTAGTCAACAGACAAATTTCAGGCAGGGAAAAGGCCAATCTCTTCACATAGGATGTCCGGTCAAAGGCGCCAGCGCGTCGACAACATCGAACAAGCCGCTAGTGTGGAAGGTAACCCCTATTACGAGGCTGAGGCTGCAGTCCGGCTTGCCTTTCGATGACAGAAGGATGGCGGGAAAAACTATGAGAATTCTCATAGACACTGGAGCGGCAATCAATTACGTAAAGCCACGAAGGAGCTAAAGAACGTAATGCTTGTCAACTCCGCATTTACTGTGAGTTCCGTTCATGGCTCCAGTAACGTAACAAAAAAATGCCTAATTAATATTTTTGGCCTAACGGCTCCATTTTTCTTATTGGATACCGTTAATACGTTGGATGCCGTTAATACGTTTGTGATGTGAACTTCACAAATATCGATTACCTTGTAGTCCCGAATTTAGAAGGGTGATACTTAAGAGGAACCAGGTCTTTTCTCACTCTAACGAGGCGCTCCCATTCAACACCTCAGTCATCGTACTATTCGTACGAAGGGTAACAAACCAGTATACTCCAAGCTCTCTCCATACCCCATGGGGGCAGCGGATTTCGTTAACACAGAAATCAAACAGTTGTTAAAGGTTGGCATTATCTGGCCGTCCAGGTTGTGAACGCCATTTATTGCGACTTCCTTACATTGGCGTGCATTCAGCATGACTTTGTCATGGAATTTCCAGCAACCAAGTTCTGGCACTGCAAGAAGTTTGTGAACGACAATTGTAAGCGAGCAGAAAGAGCCCAGGAAAATTTCCTTTAGCAGGGAACTGGTTACGGTTACCTGTTTCGCCTTAGGCTACACTAATATCGTGACCCCGGAGAACTATTTCACATTGAAAAGTGGCTGGACATTATATTGTACGTCATAATGGGATTTCTGGTACCGAGTACATGCTGGTCAATTTGATTGTGTCAATGCTCCGGGACCGCTTTCCATTAAGTCGAAAAAGGATAGCTAGCAGGGAATTCCTTTGCTTGGAACACGCCAGTTTTTTAAATTTTTTTAAAGATGTTAAAGATCAAGACGAGCTACAGTTCGAAAAATCGGACTGTAGCGCCGAGTATCGAAAAAATCTGAAAAATATCGGAGGAAAAGAGTATGAGAACCTTAGAAGTTAAAGGCTACACGGAAACAACTACGCGGCCAAGCGGTAAAGTGCTCCAACTGAGGTATAGAAAGCGCATCGAACGAACCCTCGCCTTGGCCGCAATCCTCCATGCCCAAATGGATCTCATCGAGCGGCTAATGTTTGGGGATAAATATAGAAATCTGCCAAAAATGGACGAGAATGAAGAGCCTGCTTTTTCTCCGAGCAGTATCAAATAAAAATAAATAAAATTTTAATTAAAAAAAAGTTACATTCCTGTCAGGAAGATGAATTTATAGTTGAACGGATACATTTTTACAAGAACATCCTTGTTCTTTAAAACCTAACTGATAGTTTTCAATATTTTCCTATCACCAGACTTTATTATGCATAGGTTTTGTGATTTTTTGTTTATGTCATGGTTAAATAATTATGCGTAAACAGGCAAAACTTTTGACTCGAAAAGGCTTTTAAGGCAATTTGGCGCTCGCTTTGTTCGACTTGTTTGCTATCCAAGAATTCTGGCTGGGCTCCAAGTGCCCAAAGCAAATGACTTATAAAAACAAAGGGGGAGTGGCATTGCCCGTACTATTGTAATGAAGAAGCAAATAAAAATTTAATACTGCATGCTTTTAGGCTTTGGACATATTCTGTAAACTAAACAATTGTCAAAACTTGTGTGTGCTTTTTCTATCAGCCCACAGACAGATAGTCTGGCAAGTCTTTTTCTATATATTTTTGTGTGGTTCTTATGTGACTCGGAAGGATTGACCTTTTATAATTATTAGCAACAAATGAGCAGTGACAGAGTTCTTTTGCCGTGACTGTAACTTTGCAGCTTTCCCGGCTTTATTTGCAGTTCCCAGACGGCAATCACAAGTGAGCCCAGCCCTCAATTTAAAAGTTTTAACTACCTGACTGTTTCTCCATTTTACTGTGTGCGAGTGTGTGTGTGTTAACTGAAGACAAACGGTAAAAGAAAGAGTGGCCAAATCAAAAGCCATGTGGAGTTTTGCCTTTTCCCTGTATAAGTTTTTTTTTTTTTTTTTTTTTAACTTTGCTATTTATTTTATTTTATTGAATCTTCTCCCTATGGAGACTAACAATAAGTGTATCAAATCTTAAACCTAATTACTCTAACTAACTGTCATATGACTGATATTATGCTATAGGGGGCCCGAAAGTTATTGCTGGCTGTGCAGGTCGTTGCTTTGTAGACGGGATTGGCTGGGAACCAGGTTTCTTGCGAGGAGATTGGGGTGCATAGAGAGTTTTTCATTGTAGGACGCTTTTTGTTTGTCTATTTCATCTTTTACGGTAAGAATGCTTAGGTCCCTGTGGATGTTTAGATTGCGAATGTACCATGGTGCCCCAGTGATAATTCGGAGGGTTTTTGACTGGACGCGCTGTATAATGTCTATATTCGTTCTGCTGGCGTTCCCCCATAGCTGGAAGCCATATGTCCAGATAGGCTTGAGGGTAGAGTTGTAGAGCAAGACCTTGTATTCCAGACGCAGGGGTGAACGGGCATTAAGAATCCAGTGGAGGCTGTTGGCTTTCAGTTTTAGGTGTTCTTTTTTGCATTGGATGTGTCTTCTCCAGGTTAGTCGTCTGTCAAGGTGGACGCCGAGGTACGTTACATCGTTAACTTGGGGAATCTGCGTGTTATTTAATGATAGTGGAGGGCAAGTTTGTCTGTTGAGGGTAAACGTTATGTGTTTACATTTCTGTTCATTTATTTTAATCCGCCAATCAGATAGCCATCTCTCTACTACGAGTAGGTGATTTGCTAGCTGTGTGGTGGCTCTGCCTGGGCACCCCGAGCGACTTAGAATTGCAGTGTCGTCAGCGAACGTAGATGTTGTTAGCTGCTCATTTGTGGGAATATCCGCTGTGTATAGGAGGAACAGAGTAGGCCCTATCGCGCTTCCTTGCGGGACTCCAGCTTTGATAATGTAGTCTCCGGATTTTGCTGTGTTGCACCTTACTGCGAAGGTTCTGTTGTATAAATACGACTCAAGAAGCTTATGAGTGTATCCAGGCAAGTGTGTTTTAATTTTGTGCATGAGACCATCTAGCCATACTCTATCAAAGGCTTGACATACGTCGAGGAATATTGCGCTGCAGTATTCCCGATGCTGAAAGGCTGTGCGAATTTCTGATGTTCCATGGTTTTGACGGTAGCCAAATTGATGGGCAGGGATAACATTGTGTGCTTCTATATATGGTATTATGCGGGTTAGAAGACATTTTTCGAACAACTTAGACAAACACGCTAATAGACTGATTGGTCTGTAGGATGACGAAATTGTACGGTCTTTTCCGGGCTTCGGTATCATGATGACAATAGATTTTTTCCATTTTTTTGGGTAGTAGCCGAGTGTCATGATCCCATTGAAGAGCTTACAAATAACCTCAACGGCAGAGTTTGGAAGTTCGGTTATCATTTTTGGGGTTATTTGGTCACCGCCAGGGGCCGTTTTCTGTTTCAGTTCTCCAATGACTTTCGCGATCTCCTTCGGCTGAAACAATGGTGGCAAGGGAATAGATTCAGATTCTATTTGTGTTAGTACAAATGAACCAGTGGCAGGGTTCGGCTGGAAGACGTTTCTGAGACGTAAAGCAAAAGTTTCGGGTCTATCCGCGTCGCTGCGTACCCAGCTGCCAGATGAATTTCTTATCGGCGTGACTGTTTCGACAGGGGAGCTCAGATTTGGATGAGCCCTCCACAGAGGATGTTTTGTACTCGTTGGCGAAAGTTTTTTAATATACCGCAGTTGTGCCTTTTCTGCTTCTTGCTTAAGAGCTCGATTTAGTAAGCGAGTGGCTTTAATAAGACGTTGTTTTGATGATGGCGATCTGTTTGTTTGTCAGGCCCGTCGCAGGCTCCTCTTTTCTAGGACCAGCCGTTCAATTTGCAGATTAGTTTTAAGGTGGTTGGTTTCCATCTCCCTGCATTGTGGTGTTGCGATAGTGGCTGCCTTCACGAATACTTCTTCAAGAGCATCGGTAGAACCGTCGATGTCAGCTGCGAAGTTAAATTGAGGGTTTAGTTTGATGTGTGAGCTTACATACTTTTTGTATTTTAACCAGTTGGTTCTGTGCGACGTCAACCTGTGGGGGTCATCTGTAATTTTTGTGCATTGAAGGAGAGTTATTTGCACTGGAGAAAAGTGCTCTGGCGCTTATTAAATTTCGTGGAATATTTTTTGTCACCGCAAAGTCTATTAGGTCAGGGATTTTCCGGGGGTCTGTTGGCCAGTATGTGGGGCTGCCGGGGGAGACGTAGTCTAATTTGTTGTTGGGTTGATTGCATTGTATAATTGCCTTCTAGGGAGTCACAAGGCGTGATCCCCAGTGCGTGTGTTTGGCATTATAGTCCCCTGCGGCTATAAAACGATCTTGGGGATATAGAAGTCCATGAATTGTCCTTCAGAAATTGTAAAACGAGGTGGGTAGTAAACAGCGGCTATGGTGAGGTGTCCGTTGCCTGACTGCACTTAAATAGACGTGGCTTGCATATAATTAGTTGCAAAAATTCGGTGAAAGTGGTGCCTGATGCGTTCCCTGATTAAGATGCCGGCTCCGCCGTGGGCTTTACCATCCGGATGATCTGTGCGGTAGAGAGTGTATCCTCTTACTTGGAAGTTGTATTTGTTTGTGAGGTGCGTCTCTGCCAGTAGCATAATGTCGATATGATTATCATTCAGAAACTGTGTTACTTCATGGTTGTGCCGTGAAACGCCATTGGCGTTCCACATCGTTATTCGTAGATTTGCCATCCGTTATTTGGACTGCTACTTGTAGCTAGTAGCTGTAGCACCATGTTCTGGTTATGAACCAGTGTTTGCATGGTCGTTTTCATGAATGACATGAATTCCATCATACTTTGTTGCATGGTGATCATCATAGATTCCAGAGTGCCTTGCGACTGAAGTTGGGTCTGTTGAGCGTTTTCTAGATTAGGCTGAAGTGGGTTTTCCGTCCCTGATCGAAGGGCATCGGCGTATGAGCAGCCCTTCTGGGTATTTAGTTGACCCAGTGAGGATCTAGCAGCCGTGTCGGAGAAAACTTCCGGCGTCGTACGCGGGTAATTGTACACATTTAGGGTATTCTGATGACGCGTTGCTGTCACTTTACGCATTCGATCCTTTATCTCCTTGTAGATCGGGCAGCCTCTGTAGTTTGCCGTGTAGTTACCTTGGCAGTTGACGCATTTTTTCTTTTTGGGGTCTTCTTTGTTGGCAGGGCAGTTGGCCGAGTTGTGGAAGTCTCCACAAGCTACACAGACTGTTCGAAGTGAACAGTAGGCCCTGGTGTGTCCATACTCCTGACAATTTGTGCATTGCACTGGGCCGTTTCTTTTATGTGGCTCTTCCACGGTAATTCTTCGGTGCAATAAGTATTTCAGATTATAGATGGGATGCACTTCATTTTTCTTCATGACTTTGCTATCTGGCTCGAGCTCGACCCTGAAGAGTGGTTGCGGCTTTTTTTTTCTGTTCACGATATTACTAACGTTTTTTGCAGAGAACCCTTTATCCTTAAGAGCATCGATAACTTCCTTGGCGGTTACGTCTGGCTCTATACCTTTTATTACCACTTGCAAGCCCTTGCTGCTTTTAAGTTGGTACGTGTAGTAGCTTTTCCTAGCTTCCTCCAGGAATTTGGAAACAGCTCGGTACTGTTCTTCAGATTTGGTCTGAAGCTTGGTTTCATGGATATCCCTTTTTGTGACCGGAACAACATGAAAGTTTCCGTCCCCAGTCAGCGCAACAATTTTGTTTACCAGGGCGTTCGTAATTTTCTCCCTAATGTAAATTGGTGGGGGCTTAGGTTTCGGTTGGGTCTCCTGAGCTCGTTGTGGTTCATTTACTGCTAGGAGCGCAAATCTATTGCTGTTCGAATTCCCAGGTATTTTATTTTCAGTTTGGACACGGTTTATTTTTGACTTGTTACATACGGCGTTATTCTGCGGGCTGAGCTTACGCTTGATATGAATATACCGATCAAGTCCGGTCTGTATGGCTGAACCCGCTTGCTGAGTTTTGTTTTGGTCTGTATAAGTGAATTCGTGTGTGTTAGTGGAACTGAGTTACCGTTACCCGAAAAGTTTTTATTTTTGATCGCTTTTTGTATGGGACCACAATCAGCAACTAAAAGTATGCATTACCTTATCACAACGCCATATGCGATTTGCCATTTGTGGTCATCCTTACCACCAAAAGTAAGCAAAAACCAGAGGAAACGCTATAGTCGAGTGCCGCGGCTATAAGATACTGTTACTGTTTTACACAATTCTAAAATATTCATTTTGCTAGTGGAAATTCCCCAAGCGCCACCTATTGTCGGAGAAAGCATGTTGAGTAACTGATAGTGACGTCACTGCCCATGCGAGGATTATAACTTAAATTTCTTCATAAATAGCGAAATAATGTTCAGATTTGAAACATTTTTGGTAAATCGATAGATATTAACAGAAATAAGTTATACAAGGTCAAACAAAAACATACACTATAATATTATGGACGCCACAGTTTTCCGCGGCTTGTGGGCGTTAAAGTGGATGACGGATGAAAACTAGGGGCAATTTGCAGTGACATCTTTTAAATACGTATAATATATTTTATATACACTTTATAAGATCGGAAACGCTTCCTTCTATCTGTTACATACTTTTCAACGAACCTAGTATACCCTATTACTCTACGAGTAACGGGTATAAAAATGTTATTAAATAAGTAACGAAAAGAAAATGAAATAAAATAAAGTAAATTTAAAAAATATATACATGATACACAAAGACCAGTACTTGAGTAAAAATTTCAGAATTTAGTATCTACTAATTCCGAGTATGCAAGGTAGATCTGCAATAGACGAACATCCAATCTTAGGTAGAGCAAGTGCAATGAGGGTATTTAAAAATAATTCATATCCATAATATAATGGAATGGGATGAATTATCTAAGGAACTATCGAACATAAGAGCAGAATTTGACAAATCATATAAGTCACTAGCCCGGAACACACCTATACAGAGGACCATAGATAGAAAACCCGCAGAAATATTGGTTAAATGATAAATAAAGCACGAGTACTAATATATGAACATAGAGATAAATAAATAATAATCGAAACTGGTGAAGAACCAGAAACAAAAAAAGCCAATAATATTGACCAAGAAAAATTGGGAGAGGAATAAATAAATAATCTCCGTATACCAGCTATATTAATGTCTGATATTTGAGGAAAATTTTATTACAATGGCACAGTCAAATATTGATTTTATAAACACTGCATCAAAGCTTATACCAGTATTTGATGGGAAAGCAGAAAATTTAACAAGTTTTCTCGATGCATTGGATGTTATAGAATCAATAAAAGGTGAACACGAACAATTAGCTATTTCAATAATAAAAACAAAGCTAAAAGGTGTCGCCAGAAACTTAGTCGGAAATGAAAAAACTATACCAGAAGTCGTTTCCAGACTAAAAGGCAATGTCAAAGGCGAAACTGTAGAAGTATTAACAGCTAAACTGATGAATCTACAGCAACTCAATGAAACTGCTAATCAATATAACATACATCAGAGGTTGAGCAGATGTCAAAAGCTCTTGAAAGTGCGTACATAACGGACGGCCTACCTCTTGCGTTAGCAAAAAGTTTTTCTACTTAGTCTGCAGTTAAGGCAATGACAAAGACTTGCGCAATTGATAAGGTAAAATTTATCATGCAGGCTGGCACCTTCATCTACCATGAATGATGCCATATCCAAATTTGTTAGTAGTTGCACGGAAGCAAATGGACAGTCAAATACAATCCTTTATTATAATATACATCGGGAAACTCTCAAGACCCCAAGCATCCAACAGTAGAAAATGTAATGGTTCATGCATTTTATCTCAGTCAGATTATATTTGTTACTTTTACTAGCCACAGGAATAGAATTGGTGTTTCTAGTAGACACGACTTCATAAAGAAACAACTGTCAATTACACTTCAAACCATTTGAAGATTTATAATCAGACCCGAAAACCTTAAATTTCTAATTTATGGTCCAATAACATATAGTTCTCGCAACAACTCAATACTTCTGCCAGCAAGATCCCTAGTTATCAGAAAAATTCAATCACTTTCAATCTACGAAGTTGTCAAATTTTATAATGAAGATAGAGAAATGTCTGTATTATCTCAACTATAAAAATATTTTCCTTCACAATTCAAGTCACAGCTCTCAAGCTTATGCAAAAAATACAGTGATATATTCGGATTGGAAAAGAACCAATTAGTACAAATCATTCTACAAACAGAAACTGAGATTAAAGGAAGATGAACCAATATATGTTAAAAATTATAGAACCCCACACAGTCAGGTGTACGAGATACAGAATCAAGTCAGAAAACTGATCACCGACGGAATAGTCGAACCTTCTGTATCTGAATACAATAGCCCTTTATTACTTGTCCCCAAAAAATCATCCCCCGCTTCAGAGTCAAAGAAATGGTGACTAGTGATTGACTATCGTCAAAGAAACAAAAAATTATTGTCCGATAAATTTACACCCCATAGAATTGATGAAATTTTAGATCAACTAGGGCGAGCAAAACATTTTTCGTGTCTTAACCTTATGTCAGGATTTCATCAAATTGAACTTGAAAAGAGTTCACGAGATATAACGTAATTTTCAACGAGCAATGGCTCGTGTCGTTTCACTCGATTACCTTTCTGTTTAAAAAAAGCGCCTTATTCATTTCAGAGAATGATGACTATTGCGTTCTCTGGATTAGAACCTTCACAAGCATTCCCTTATATGGATGACATAATAGTTCCGAAACCATATGCTTAAAAACTTAACAGATGTTTTTGAGAAATCTAGGAAATACAATCTAAAATTACATCCAGAAAAATGTTCATTTTTTATGCATGAGGTGACTTTTCTCAGTCATACATGCACAGATAAAGGAATACTTCCAGATGACAATCAGGAATTATCCAGTGCCGGACAATGCGGAAAGCGCTTTTGTAGCTTTTCGCAATTATTATAGACGATTCATTAAAAACTTCGCCGAATATTTCCGCCACATGACACGATTATACAAAAAGAATGTTGCCTTTGAATGGACAGTTGAATGCCAAGACGCATTTCAATATTTAAAAACCAAATTAATGGAACCAACAATATTACAATACGGATGCAAGCAAACTAGCATGTGGAGCGGTTTTAACTCAAAGCCATGATGGACTCCAACTTCCCATTGCTTATGCATCTAGATATTTCACTAAAGGAGAAAGTAAAAAGTGTACTCTTGAGCTCTTAATATACCTCTAACCTCCTCCACTAAGGTCAATTTTTCCAAAGGCTTGAACTTTAAGCCGGTATAAATAAAATAGGCCAACTCAAAGTGACACCGTGGGAAAATATCTTTGAATATACTTTAATAGATAATTTCAAATTAATGGGCAATAAAAAATTAAGAGGAGCGCTACTCAAACAGGTGACCCTAATAAATAAACAAAAAGATAAAGAAGCCATTATGTCTAACTTCCATGATGATACTATACAAGGAGGTCATACTGGCATTTCAAAAACTTTACCAAAAATCAAGACATTGTTTTTGGAAAAATATGACTCGTAATATCACTGAGTACGTACTAAAGTGTCAAAAATGCTAGAAAGCTTGAATAGCAAAACATAGTAAGACCCTATTAACAATAACTAATACGCCTATAAATGTCTTTTGTTTCAACACGACCCCCCTATGACACATAATTATTGTCCATATGAGCTAGGACAAGTAATTTGCCAAAACAATTTAATAGCATAGATAGCATAGAAACCATATATAATATGGTTGTATAGCATACAAAAGAGCTAGGATAATGATAGAAGAGCATAAAAATAAAAGCCTTGTATAATCAGAAGGTAATTAATATAGATATATCAGTAGGAGATAAAGTGTTATTAAGAAATGAAACAGGCCATAAGTTAGATTATAAATATGCAGGGGTGTATAATGTAACGGAAATAGGAGATAAAAATAATAATATAATAATTAATATTAAAAACAAAAAACAGACAGTTCATAAGGATAGAGTAAAAATCTTTATTTCATACCCAGATTTAGTAAGGCCATACATAGATAATAACATATACATATACTCGTATTATATATAAATATTTTTGATATATTTTTTTTTTTATCATTTTTTTTTATTTTTAATCATTTCATTTTTTTATCGTTATTAATTAAAATCTCAAAAAAAACAAACAAAAAAAAATTGTTATAGATAATAAGAATTAAAATAACTTCATAAAATTGCGTTATTTTTCAAAAGGAGGGAGATGTAGTGTATGAACATATGTGTCTTATTATATAACATAAATATTGAGCGGCAAGACTTGGTTAGCCGAAGTCATAACACTTTTTTGTTATACCAATAATATGCCTAGGGCCTAGGGCAGTGCCTTTGTCACTCAGCGACAACATGCCAAGTGACATATGCACTCTTAGCGTACCCCGAGCATATCCGAGTCAGCATAGTTCCCACAAATACCCATTATATACATATGTGTATGCATAACTCCCTCTCTCTGCACATTCTATATATTGTTACTCTACTTATATATGAAGTATATAATTCGGCTGCTCTGCCGCTGCGCCGATAGTTAGCAATCTTTAGTTTAAGATAACTAAAGGACATTCGAATATAGATAACCAAACAGTCGACAAATAGCCTTTTTATTTAAAAAGTGTTAAAGTGGATTTTACAATATAAGAATATATAAAATATAAAATTTTTATATCCGTTACTCTTAGAGTAAAAGGCAATATGTTGAGCAACTAACAGTTTTTAAGTGCTGTAGAATAAATAATCCTGGGCAGTTCAATTTCCAAATTTTATTCCGAGTTCAAATCAAAACTAAATCAAATCAGCACAAAAACCACACCGAATGAAAAACTACAAGCTTAACAACAAAAGCTTCGAGCCATTTTACAAAAAAAGCGCCCAAAAGCGCATGGGTTACAAAATAATATAAAAGCGCATGCGAAATTGGGAGAACCAAAATCAAAAAAGAAACTGCTGATAAACCCGCCGCTGCTCATCTGTCTTTGCTTTAGCTGCTTGGCCCAACATCCTGCTGAAGAACAGGTGCTGGCGGCTGGGGTATTTTTCAGGCGCGCCTCTCCGCCGACCAGCAGCTTGTCGAAGGCAGCGATTTCCAAATCCAGGGAGACCTTTATGTCCATGAGGTCCTAGTATTCAGCAGTTGTGGGTCATCTCTTCGCCCAGTTGAATAAGCTTCTTCTCGAGTTGAACCACCTCTTGGTCGTAACGCTTGCGAGTGTTATCGAGTTCTAAATCACGAACGCGACCATTGAGAGCGGCTTAAATGTGCTGAAGATCGTGAGTCTTGTCATTTGGACTGTCATTACGAATACGAGTCGATCGTAACTCTTCGATGGACCTGTGCGTAGATTTGAATGTGCGTGCAGCGGTCCCTTGCAGACGACGGACTTTATCCTCGTATAGCGACTCGATAATTCGCATCTGCTGCTCATACTGGGAGCGCGAATTTTTCCAAGTCGAAGCGCGACAATGTCTCCTGCTCTAGATCCTTGCGTAAGTCCTTGAACTGCTTGCACAGACGATCTGACGATCATCAGTAATCTTCATCCGATCGGCATTGGCTAGCTTGAATTTGCTCAGCTCATTGGAACGCGACTTGTACAAGCGGGTATTTCCCTCAACAGTGCTTGGTTCTCCTCCCATAGATGCTTGCTTCCGATCTCCTCACGGGCACTATCCCTGGCCGTATCATCCAGAAGACGACTGGGCTCCAGCAACTCACCCTAGAATATGTTCTTGGTATTGGGCGTCCCGTGTCCCTGGTGGTCTGCAACTTATTCCCAGACGATCGTTCCGGCTCTGGAGCTCAACCTCCTCAGCCACGAGAGAGTGCACCCTTGGGGTGAAACCATCTCCAGAAACTACGCATCCAAAGCGTGTCTTCTGCACAAGAGTCATACCGTCTCCTAGATGGATATGCCCAACTGAGAGCAGATCAAAAAACAGTGCTGGGTACTTGCTGGCAAGGATGTGAAAGGGCATGCACGTTGGGCAGCGTCTAGACTTTTTATTTTTTAAAAGCTTTGCTTTTATTTATTGAATCTACTCTTAATTTTGGGAAAAACAATAAGTTTACGAATCTTAACATTAAAATTTAATTAACAGTATGCTACGACTGCATTATGGTTTCGTGTCCGTCAAGTCGGTCGCTGGGTGGGTAAGTCATCGCGACGAAGACGGGATTGGTTGCTTAACCTCTCGCCATGTGGTTAAGGTGGAACTATAGCTTGGTAGAGTACTTCTCTTCTGTTCAGCGATCACTTCTTGGACCCGGTGATTGTTCTCAAGATTTTCGACTGAGCTCGCTGGACAATGTCAGTATTGCTATTGCTGGCTTTTCCCTATAACTGGGAGACGTACATCCATATACGTTTAAGTACCGAATTGTACAGCAGGACTTTATATTTAAAGCTAAGAGGAGACCGAGCGTTGATAAGCCAATGAAGGCTGCTAGCTTTTAGCTTTAGGTGTGTTCTTTGGATTCAATGTGCCCCCGAAATGTGAATCTTCATTCAAGACGTACACCTAGGTTGTTACTTCCTTTACTTGCGGGAGTAGAGTGTTGTTTAAAGTAATTGGCAGGCAGGTTTGCCTGTTCAGGGTGAACGTAACGTGTAGTTTAATTAGCCATTTTTCGACATTGACCATATGAAGAGCTAGCTGCGCAGTTGCTTGCATTGGGCATTTAGAGCGGCTAAGAATAGCTCTATCATCGTCAAACGAAAATATTGTTAGACGGGATGTACGCTGTGTAGAGGACATATAATGTTGGGCCTAGCACGCTACCAACAGTATAATCGTCAGATTGTCAGTGTTGCACCTCACTCTAAAAGCTTGTGGGTGCTGTAGGGGAGCATTGTCTTGATCTTGTAAATAAGACATTCGAGCCAGACTCTATCAAATGCCTGAGAGACATCTAAAAATATGGCAATACAGTATTCTCGTTTTTCAAACGCTTCCAGAATTTATGATGCTAACCGGTTGACCAGCTCAATTGTTCCGTGCTTTTAACGAAACCCAAATTGATGTGACGGGATTCCTTTCTGGATTCTCAGGTATGTGTTTATCCGAGTCATTAGGCATTTTTCGAAGAGCTTAGATAAGCATGAGAGAAGGCTTATAGGTCTATATGCGCAGTATGGGAGCTCAAAAGTCATTTTGGGTGTTATGAGGTCGAAGCCCGGGGATTTTTTCGGATTTACTTCTCTTTGGATGATGTTAACAATTTTCGCTGCCCTTTACGAGTGGTATTATGTGGAAGTTGTCCTTGCTAATAAGCTCTATAATTTTGTTGACAAGAACGTTGAAACATTTTTAACATTTACATAACATTAACATTTTTATGTAAATTGGCGGGGGCTTAGGCTTCCTTTTTTCGACTTCAGTAGATTAGGCGTCATCCTCATAGTCTGCCAAGATTTAAAAACGGCTTGAGTTCATGGGCGTTTCTATTGCAGCTATGTTAGCATTGCCACGGATTATTTTGCGTTGAGAGTTTAGGGGGCTTATCTTCCTTTTGATTGGGATGTAGCGATCCATACCAGTCTGCACAGCCGGCTAAATATTTTTTTTGTTTATGTTCCCTTTTTCGGACAGCGAAGCGGCAGAAATATTAATGTTTGCGCTGCTAGCTGATGACGTCGTTAAACGCGTTGTCGTTACAGTTGCGGTTGTTGTGACGCTGTCAAAGCAATTGCGGTGCTAGTTACTGCGCTCTTTGGCTGCAGAGACATCGATGGTAGCGAGGAGGAGAATTGGCTCTCTCGCTCTCTACGTTTAAGAATTCGGTCAAGTTTGGGGTAATTGACCGTGTTTGGGAAGAGCTTGCATTACTTTCGGTTGCTTTGGAAGAGAAGTAAGCATTGTTTGTTTGTACTGAGAGCAGTCTCTCGCCTTGCTCACGTTGACGTTGTGTGCGAACATCGTTTAGACTCATTGGAATCGAGGCTGAGATTGTTAGAGTTTTAAGTCTTATGTTTTATATTAATTAATTAATTAAACAATATAAACATTAGCGATTTCATCGCTGAAAGCATCTTTTCGCGTTGTTGTTTTCCCGGAGCACAACAAATACACGACTGCATGAGACGACGACTTGTGCGGCATTGTCGCCTGACTGCGAATAAAAGCTTCTGTCGTCACTCGGGGGGAGTTGCCTACAACGTACGGCGGCGATACAATACAATAGACAAACTGTACCTTGGCGCTGTACGGTATACATAGCACCGCATCAATTCTGCCGTACACTCGCAGGACTCCATTGTCATCTAGGTGTGGCGCCAGTCCACATATGTCGTTTCCTTTAGCAACGTCTATCCCATTCTCTGTGGCCCGCATCTGGTCGGGGAACGCCTTCCGTTGTGCTTTAAGGGCCAACAAATTCTCAGCTGCCTCAAACTCAGCTACAGTGAGGCCATAGTTCTCAAGCTCATCTCGTTGTCCACGGCATCGATTCGTGAACCTTAGGACCCAGGCCGTAGTCCTCAACAATCGCCTGTAGCTAGAGATTCTCTGTAATGATATAAACGTGTCACTTGACTCACTCGACATCACCTCTTTAGATTCTCCATCCGCTTCGTCGGCGGGTGCAGCTCCTAGACAGCTACCCGCTGGTCTCCTCAGGAATGCCGGTCCTCTCAACCAGCGTGACTCCTCACTTAGGTCGACACTGCATTGCGACCGAGTCGCATCATCCGCCACGTTGTCGGCGGATGGTACCCATCTCCATAAGGCAACCTTCGTTAACTACAGAATCTCGGCTACTCTGTTCCCTACTTTCCAAAGCAGCACTCTCTTCGAGTCTGTCCATAGCACAATCTCTGAAAATGGCATGCCCATCAATCTTGTTCCTAGAACCGCTGCCTGCAGCTCTAATCATGGAATTGTTCCCATTGGCGCACACTTCGTTTTTGCAAACGCGAACCTCACTTGCACGTTACCGTCCTCATTCGTGTTTCTCCAGTAGAGCACTCTCGCGAATGCTTCTCAGTCGCATCCACAAACACGTGCATCTCGATGGTCCTAACCCAGATCCGAAATAGTGACGCGGGCTGTTCCACTTTGTCCATTTCCACACGTCAATCCATAAATGCGTTGTTCATCTCGGCCGGTAGTGGCTCATCCCATGGGATCTTCCTTCTCCAGACCTCTCGCAACAATAACTTCGCTGTTATCATCAGGCAACACAGAAATCCCAAGGGTTCAAACATCGACATGTCCATACTCAAGAATTCCCTTTTTGTGGCAATTCTCTTCCCATCGGACACGATGGGAGCAACTTTATCGTACTTCACTCGGAACCTGAAGTCGTCCGTGGCTGTTGGCTTATAGTGTTGCGGCCCTTGCTCAGCGCAGAATTCAACCACACTTCTCCAACTCGGGCCGCTGCATCAAATACCAATCATATCTTCCCCGGCATGTTGGGAATATCCACTTTAAAATCGCCTAGCGTATCCCTTGATGAATATTCCCGGGCGAATTGCCCGTCTCGCTTTATTTTCTTCTCGATTGATCAACCTATTGTATGCCATATCATAATAAGTGGCACAACAATGTTATCCTTCTTCCACAATAATTCCGTCTGGTATCGGTGGACAACTCGCACCGTAGTGTCCTCCAAGAACTACTGAGCCCTCACGTCGTCGCTGGCTGCGACCGCTGGAGCCGCCTTCACACCAAAGTTCTTAATCTCGAAGTAGTCCTCGTCCATCCGTTTCACGTTATCATCTAACGAAGTGGCTAACAGGCAAGACCTCGGTGATGGCGTATCTCGTCGTCGTTCTACTGGCTCAAAAACAACGCATCCTAATTCGGTTGCGGCCGCGTACGGTCCCTCTCTGGTAAACCGTCTCGTTCTCAATGGCAATCCTAAATGCCCATGGTCCAATCCGATAAGCATCTTCGGTACTGCATTCTCGTAGGGCTTCATCTGTAATCGAGCGTCCTTGCTCACGCTCTTGAAATCTTCTGTGCAGGCTCTGCATCGGCAAACCCAAATTCGAAACGGCATACACGTTTCTCAGGACATGTCGGGAACACTTTCCTGCTCCACTAATCTGTAGACGTACCACGTTAGTACGCTCTCTTGTGGCCCTACCTCTTAACAATTGAATATTCAGCTGACGACGTACTCCATGTACGACGTACTCGTCGACGCAGCTCAAATTCCTTTCCACGGATGTCGATGCTCCTTCATTCATTTGGACGCCTTCCCTCGGCCCAACTGCCCGTCGGATCCGGTTGTAGCTTCACCAATTGCCGCCTCGCTATTGGGCAACCTCTGAGGCAGCTCTCCTGTTGCTCTTCCTGCTTACGGTCGATGCTAGCATGAAGCAATCGACGCCTTGGCTCCTTTCCATTGATGTTCGCTAAGTCCGTCAGCCACGAACTACAGTCCACAATAGTCGGAAAGGGCTGAATATCTGCAGCATACCTTGCCCAGTCCACTCGTTTACTCTTCGGGAACTTGGCCACAAGGTCTTCCATGAGGGTAGGATTACCCAGATGCTGCTCTGCCTTCACCGTGAGGATACTCACATGGGTGGCGAATGCAACGAGCTTTACCAAATTGTGTTCCGTAACTGCGGGAACATCTCGGATGCTTTTGAGCTGGCTGGGTATTAGTTCCTCCGGTCGGCCATATCTGAAACCCAGCTGCTCCATTACTGCATTCACATTGCTGGGGTGAACAACGACTTCACCATCTCACGAGAATCATCCTTTAACGCCTTCAGTAACCTCTGGTTGTTCTCCAAGGCCGCACAACCATACGCTTGCGTTGTTTCCGTAAACGCGCAAAAGAAGATGGGCCATACCTCTGACTATCCTCCGAACGTAGGCAGTAGTCGTCACCCAAGCATAGTCTCCAGGAGTCGGCGCTTGTACAGATGTTCCGCCGGCCACTACATTATGTAGCCCGAAACCATGCGATGGAACCTTAGTGACGGGCACGGAAAAAGGCCATGCGTTACTGTTCCTCGTGTTAAAGCTCTGCGAAACTGTGCACGGTACCGTTTGTGATCCGCTCAAAAATGGCGGTCTCCCTGACTCCGCATTACAAACACTTATTGGGTTAGGTGCGGTCAGGCCGATTGCAAATGGCGGCTGACCTACTCCAACCTCACTCAAAGTAACGGGATGGGTCCGCTCCATATTAGCGCTACGAGCGCAATCCCAATCCTTATCCAGCTCGGCTATCCTCTCCATGAGGTCGGCCACCTTTGATTTCTTGGCGGCTTTAGTACCTGCCGAATGAGCAGATGACATCGGGACTTCACTGCCTCGGCCGCCATCCTGCGATGCCCCTGCACTCGATTGCGGGACGAACGCGCTGCCATCCAGTTGCGGCGTCACTGTATCCTGTCCATCGTTCAGACGAGGACTCCTTCTGGGCGAATGCTGCATCATCTCGTCCAGGCACTTTGTGCTGTCTGCGAAAGATCGACCCTCTCACCAGGGTGCACTTCCAATGTCGCCAGTCGCCATGTATATAGCTCTGCTTTTATTTATTGAATCTACTATTCATTTTGAGACTAACAATAAGTTGATTAATCTTAACATTAAAATTCAACAAACAGTATACTAAGATTGCATTCTGGTTGCGCGTCCCTCAGGTTGGTCGCTGGGAGGGTAAGTCATTGCGACGAAGGCGTGATTGGTTGCTCAACCTTGTTAGACCTCTCGCCAGGTGGTTAGGGTGCACCGATAGCTTGGTGAAGTACTTTACCTTCTGTTCTGGGATCAGTTCTTTGACTGGTAGAACGTTTAAGTCGCGGCGTATGTTTTCGTTGCGAACGTTCCACGGTGACCCGGTGATTGTTCTCAAGATCTTGGACTGAACCGCTGAACAATGTCAATGTTGCTATTGCTGGCATTCTCCCATAACTGGGAGCCGTACATCCATATACGTTTAAGTACTGCAGGACTTTATATTTAAGGCTAAGAGGAGAGCGAGCGTTGATAAGCCAATGAATGCTGCTGGCTTTTAGCTTTAGGTGTGTTCTTTTGGCTTCAATGTGCCGGCTGCATGTGAGTCCTCTATCAAGATGTACTCCGAGGTACCGATAGGTATGGAGTAGAGTGTTGTTTAACGTAATCGGCGGGTAGTTTTGCCTGCTCAGAGTAAACGTAACTGGCTTTCATTTTAGTTCGTTCACTTTAGTTTGCCAATCTGATAGCCATTTTTCAACATCGACCATATGAAGAGCTAGCTGCGCTGTTGCTTGAATCAATTGCTGTTGAAAATCTTGTGGGTGCTGTAGGGGAGCATTGTATTTTTCTTGTACATTAGACCTTCTAGCCAGACTCTATCAAATTCTTGAGAGACATCTAAAAATATGGTAGTACAGTACTCTCGTTTTTCGAACGCGTTCCGAATTTCAGATGTTATCCGGTTGACCTGCTCAATTGGTCCATGCTTTTCACGAATCTTAAATTGCCGTGACGGGCTTCCTTCCTGGATTCTCAGGTATGTGTTTATCCGATTCATTAGTCATTTTTCAAAGAGTTTAGATAGGCAACAGAGTAGGCTTATACGTCTATACAACGTGGGGATAGTGTGGTCTTTCCCCGGCTTTGCTATCATTTTTATAATTGTTTTAAAGAGCTGGGTGAGAGTGCAAACGGCGCAGTATGGGAGGTCAATGATCATTTTGGGAGTTATGAGGTCGCAGCCCGGGGATTTTTTCGGATTCAGTTGTCTTTTGATGATGTTAACGATCGTTTGGGCGAAACTCAATTGGCTCATGTTGAGGCTGGGGCTCATATGATAGAGTCGGCAAAGTAAACGCATTAGTGGCAGGATTTGGTTGGAAGAAATTTTTGAGGTGGTTGGCAAACGTGCTGGCTCTGTCTGCGTCGCTGCGCGCCCAGCCGCCTATGCATCACGGTTTCGTGACACCTATTAGTTGACGTGAGGCATGTTTTAAGCTTTGCTTAAATGTGAAATTGCCATTCTCGACTTAGGCGTCGCTTTTCGAGGAATAGCTGTTCGATTTGTAGACTTGTCTTTTTTTGATTGCATTGTGTGTTTATAGTTTGAGGTGTTGAAAATCGAGCTGCAGAGACGAGTACAGACTCCAGTGAATTAACAAAACTGTCTACGTTGGCGTCGTCGCTGAGGTGAGGACTTAGCTCAATGTGTGAGCTAATATACTTCCTGTACCTGTAACCCAATTGGTTTTATGTCAGGTCAGTTTTATTGATTGTTCCCATGTTCCTGGATGTCGGAGTAGAGTAAAAAGGACAGACGAGTGATCACATGAAAGATCCGAAAGGCATTCGGCCCTTATCAGATTTTTAGGAATGTTTTTGGTTATCTAAAAGTCTATTAAATCGGGAAGTTTCTTTGGGTCTGCCGGCCAGTATGTTGGTGAGCAAGAAGAAACATAGTCGAGCTTGTTCTTAGCTTTGATAATTGCATTATAGAGCTGCTTTTTTTTTGGAGTCACAAGACGAGATCCCCAGTGTGGGTGCTTTGCATTGTAGTCTCCTGCTGCTATAAAGTGGTCTCCGAGTGAGTTGAAAAACTGCATAAACTCATCTTCGGCTATGTTGAAGCGTTGGGGGGCAGAATACGGCGGCTAGAGTTAATTGCTTGCCAGTATTAAGGTGTATATTTATGAATGTGGCCTGAAGGTAGTTTTTAGCAAATTTCGTATGATAATGGTGCTTAATACGGCCTCTGTTTAAAATACCAGTCCCGCCGTCATCCACCTGGATGATTTGTTTCATAGAATGAATATCCTCGTAGTTGGAAATTGTATCTGTTTGTAAGATGTGTTTCTGAATGCAGCATTACGTCGATTTGATTGTCTAGTAGAAATTGCGCTAGCTCGAGTTTATACTCCGAAACGCAGTTAGCCTTACACGTAGATATTCGTAGGGAAGTCATTATTTGGATTGTTGTGAAACCAGCATTTGTATTAATAGATTTTTGTTTCGCATCAGATCTTGCATAGTTGTACGCATAAACGACATAAACTCCGAAAGGTTTTGGAGTAGACTGCATATCATAGCTTCAAAGTTACTTTTTGGCTGCTCCGGCGGTTGCTAGATGCTGTTAAGCCGTGTTCGGTTCTTGGTATGCTGATTGCGGCAATGAGCTTTTTGGCCAGTCCTGATTTTAAAGCACTTGCGTATGTAACATTTTTGGCAGAGTTTATGGGTCCTAGTGAGGATCTGGTTGCAGTCGAGAAGAAGTCTTCAGGGCTTGACCTGGAGGCTATCAACTGTTTATTTTGGGTGCGGGCAGTAATTCCCCTCTGGTGGTTTCGACTTTTCAGCTCCTTATAATCTGAGCAATCTCTATAGTGTGATTTCCACCGCAGTTGCCGCACTTTTACGAGTTGTCGTCATCTTTGCTCGCTGGGCAGTGTGCGGAGTCATGAAGCTCACCACAAACTACACACACCGGGAGCAGTTTACAGTAAGACCTTGAATGGCCATATTCTTGGCAGTTCGCACACTGTACCGGGCCATTGCGTTTGTGCGGCTCCGCAACTGTAATTCTGCGGTGCAGCAGGAACTGAAGATTGTATATAGGGTGCACTTCGCATTTCTTTAAGGGCTTAATTTCTGGTTCGAGCTCGACCTTAAAGAGTGGCGGCGGCTTTCTATCCCTGTTAAGGATATTGAACACTGTCTTAGCTCTAAATCCCTTCTCTTGTATCGCCTTTGTTATCTCTGCAGGCGATACTTCGGACTCTATGCCCTTAAGTACGACTTGCAGCTTTTTATCTGATACGTGTAAAAAGTTATTTTTTTGTCGGTGAGATATTCCGATAATACTCTGTAGTTATCTTCAGACTTCGTATGAACTTTTGTTTCCTGGATGTTGCCCTTTACGAGTGGTATTATGTGGAAGTTGTCCTTGCCAATAAGCTCTATAATTTTGTTGACAAGAACGTTGGAACTTTTTTCTCGTATGTAAATTGGCGGGGGCTTAGGCTTCCTTTTTTTCCACTTCAGTAGATAAGGCTTCATAGTCTGCCAAGATTTGAAAACGGTTTGAGTTCATGGGCGTTTCTATTGCAGCTATGTTAGCATTGCCACGGGTTATTTTGCGTTAAGAGTTTAGGGGGCTTAGCTTCCTTTTGATTTGGATGTAGCGATTCATACCAGTCTGCACAGCCGGCTAAATATTTTTTTTGTTTTTGTTCCCTTTTTCGGACAGCGCAGCGGCAGACGTATTAATGGTTGCGCTGCTAGCTGATGACGTCGTTAAACGCGTTGTCGTTACAGTTACGGTTGTTGTGACGTTGTCAAAGAAATTGCGGTGCTAGTTACTGCGCTCCTTGGCTGCAGAGACATCGATGGTAGCGAGGAGGAGAATTGGCTCTCTACGTTTAAGAATTCGGTCAAGTTTGGGGTAATTGACCGTGTTTGGGAAGAGCTTGCATTACTTTCGGTTGCTTTGGAAGAGAAGTAAACATTGTTTGTTTGTACTGAGAGCAGTCTCTCGCCTTGCTCACGTTGACGTTGTGTGCGAACATCGTTTAGACTCATTGGAATCGAGGTTGAGATTGTTAGAGTTTTAAGTCTTATGTTTTATATTAATTAATTAATTAAACAATATAAACATTAGCGATTTCATCGCTGAAAGCACCTTTTCGCGTTGTTGTTGATTTACGAAACCAGTCACATCACATTTTTGATATTATTGAATACTTTTTCCCGGAGCATGCGACGACGACTTGTGCGGCATTGTCGCCTGACTGCGAATAAAAGCTTCTGTCGTCACTCGGGGGGGAGTTGCCCACAACGTACGGCTGCGATAAAATACAATACACAAGCTGTACCTTGGCGCTGTACGGTATACATAGCACCGCATCAATTCTCCCGTACACTCGCAGGACTCCATTGTCATCTATGTATGGCGCCAGTCCACATATGTCGTTTCCTTTAGCAACGTCTATCCCATTCTCTGTGGCCCGCATCTGGTCGGGGAACGCCTTCCGTTGTGCTTTAAGGGCCAACAAATTCTCAGCTGCCTCAAACTCAGCTACAGTGAGGCCATAGTTCTCAAGCTCATCTCGTTGTCCACGGCATCGATTCGTGAACCTTAGGACCCAGGCCGTAGTCCTCAACAATCGCCTGTAGCTAGAGATTCTCTGTAACGATATAAACGTGTCACTTGACTCACTCGACATCTCCTCTTCAGCTTCTCCATCCGCATTGTCGGCGGGTGCAGCTCCTAGCCAGCTACCCGTTGGTCTCCTCAGAAATTCCGGTCCTCTCAACCAGCGTGACTCCTCACTTAGGTCGACACTACATTGCGACCGAGTCGCATCATCCGCCACGTTGTCGGCGGACGGTACCCATCTCCATTAGGCCACTTTCGTTGAATACAGAATCTCGGCTACTCTGTTTCATACATTCAAACGCAGCACTCTCTTCGAGTCTGTCCATAGCACAATCTCTGAAATAGGCATGCCCATCAATCTTGTTCCTAGAACCGCTGCCTGCAGCTCCAATCATGGAATCGTTCCCATTGGCGCACACTTCGTTTTTGCAAACACGAACCTCACTTGCACGTCACCGTCCTCATTCGTGTTAGATCACTCTCGCGAATGCTTCTCAGTCGCATCCACAAACACGTGCATCTCGATGGTCCTAGCCCAGATCCGAAATAGTGACGCGGGCTGTTCCACTTTGTCCATTTCCACACCTCAATCCATAAATGCGTTGTACATCTCCGCCGGTAGTGGCTCATCCCATGGGATCTTCCTTCTCCAGACCTCTCGCAACAATAACTTCGCTGTTATCATCAGGCAACACAGAAATCCCAAGGGGTCAAACGTCGACATGACCATACTCAAGAATTCCCTTTTTGTGGCCATTCACTTCCCATCGGATACGATGGGAGCAATTTTATGGTACTTCACTCGGAACCTGAAGTCGTCCGTGGTGGAATTCAACCACACTTCTCCAACTCGTGCCGCTGCATCAAATACCAATCATATCTGCCCCGGTATGTTGGGATTATCCACTCCAAAATCGCCTAGCGTATCCCTTGATGAATATTCCCGGGCGAACTGCCCGTCTCGCTTTATTTTCATCTCGATATTGATCAACCTATTGTATGCCATATCATAATAAGTGGCACCACATTGGTATCCATCTTCCACAATAATCCCGTCTGGTATCGGTGGCCAACTCGCACCGTAGTGTCCTCCAAGAACTACTGAGCCCTCACGTCGTCGCTGGCTGCGACCGCTGGAGCCGCCTTCACACCAAAGTTCTCGATCTCGAAGTACGAGGTGTGTTCAAAAAGTAAGGTGACTCTTCAAATTTTTCGATTATCGATTTTTTTGTTTTGTTATATTGGTACACTCTTCCCTAACATCTGTACCAAGTTTCAATGGAACATCCTCTTTTGTTTGGTTGTGAGAGGCGTAAAGTTACAAGTTGTTTTGCGAGCTCGGCGATTTTTTGCTATCGAAAAATATGGATCAAAGGATTTGGATTTTTTGGCCAAAAACAACACCACAATAATGCCTCAGCCACCATATTCACCGGATTTGGCCCCATGTGACTTTTTCTTGTTCCCAAAACTGAAGATAATCGAAAAATTTGAAAAATTTGAAATTTGAAAAGTCACCTTACTTTTTGAACACAACTCGTATAACTTCTAAAAGGTTTCGATAATCGAAAAATTTGAAATTCGCGAAATTTGAAGAGTCACCTTACTTTTTGAACACACCTCGTAGTCCTCGTCCATCCGTTCCACATTATCATCTAACGAAGTGGCTAACAGGCAAGACCTCGGTGATGGCGTATCTCGACGTCGTTCTACTGGCCCAAAAACAACGCATCCTAATTCGGTTGCGGCCGCGTACAGTCCCTCTCTGGTAAACCGTCTCGTTCTCAATGGCAATCTTAAATGCCTATGGTCCAATCCGATAAGCATCTTCGGTACTGCATTCTCGTAGGGCTTCATCTGTAATCAAGCGTTCTTGTTCACGCTCTTGACATCTAGTCTATGCAGGCTCTGCATCGGCAAACCCAAATTCGAAACGGCATACACGTTTCTCAGGACATGTCGGGAACACTTTCCTGCTCCACTAATCTGAAGACGTACCACGTTAGTACGCTCTCTTGTGGCCCTACCTCTTAACCACTGAATATTCAGCTGACGACGTACTCCTTGTACGACGTACTCGTCGACGCAGCTCAAATTCCTTTCCGGCATCGCCGGAGCATCCACGGATGTCGATGCGCCTTCATTCACTCGGACGCCTTCCCTCGGCCCAACTGCCCGTCGGATCCAGTTGTAGCTTCTCCAATTGCCGTCTCGCAGTGGCGATGTCTTCTGGCGAGCCTCCATTACTCTGTAGGTGTGACTCCAATGAATCGTTGGCAGTCCCAAACTACATGTTTTTCACGTCCAAGTCCTCTATATATTGGGCAACCTCTGAAGCAGCTCTCCTGTTGCTCCTCCTGCTCACGGTCGATGCTAGTATTAATCAATCGACGCCTTAGCTCCTTTCCATCGATGTTCGCCACCACGCAGACCACATTCGCTAAGTCCGTCAGCCACGAACTACAGTCCACAATAGTCGGAAAGGACTTAATATCTGCAGCATACCTTGCCCACTCCACTCGTTTACTCTTCGGGAACTTGGCCACAAGGTCTTCCATGAGGGTAGGATTACCCAGATGCTGCTCTGCCTTCGCCGACTGCATAAAGGCCATGAGGTTACTCACATGGGTGGCGAATGCAACGAGCATTACCAAATTGTGTTCCGTAACTGCGGGCACATCGCGGATGTTGTTGAGCTGGCTGCGTATTAGTTGCGGAAAAAGGCAATGCGTTACTGTTCATCGTGGTAAAGCTCTGCGAAACTGTGCACGGTACCGTTTGTGATCCGCTCAAAAATGGCGGACTTCACTGCCTCGGCCGCCATCCTGCGACGTCCCTGCACTCGATTGCGGGACCAACGCCCTGCCATTCAGTTGCGGCGTCACTGAATCCAGTCCATCGTTCAGACGAGGACTCCTTCTGGGGGAATGCAGCATCATCTCGTCCAGGCACTTTGCGCTGTCTGCGAAAGATCGACCCTCTCACCAGGGTGCACTTCCAATGTCGCCAGTCGCCATTTTTGTATATAGCTCTGCTTTTATTTATTGAATCTACTATTAATTTTGAGACTAACAATAAGTTGATGAATCTTAACATTAAAATTTAACAAACAGTATACTAAGATTGCATTCTGGTTGCGCGTCCCTCAGGTTGGTCGCTGGGAGGGTAAGTCATTGCGACGAAGGCGTGATTGGTTGCTCAACCTTGTTAGACCTCTCGCCAGGTGGTTACGGTGCACCAAAGTGAAGTACATTACCTTCTGTTCGTTGCGAACGTACCACGGTGCCCCGGTCATTGTTCTCAAGATCTTCGACTGAACCCGCTAAACAATGTCAATGTTGCTATTGCTGGCGTTCTCCCATAACTGGGAGCCGAACGTTTAAGTATAGAGTTGTACAGCAGGACTTTATATTTAAGGCTAAGAGGAGACCGAGCGTTGATAAGCCAATGAAGGCTGCTGGCTTTTAACTTTAGGTGTGTTCTTTTGGCTTCAATGTGCCGGCTGCATGCGAGTCCTCTGTCGAGATGTACTCCTAGGTATGGAGTAGAGTATTGTTTAACGTAATCGGCGGGTAGTTTTGCCTGTTCAGAGTAAACGTAACGTGCTTTCATTTTAGTTCGTTCACTTTAGTTCGCCAATCTGATAGCCATTATTCAACATCGACCATATGAAGAGCTAGCTGCGCTGTTGCTTGAATCAATTGCTAATGAAAATCTTGTGTGTGCTGTAGGGGAGCATTGTCTTGATCTTGTACATTAAACCTTCTAGCCAGACTCTATCAAATTCTTGAGAGACATCTAAAAATATGGCAGTACAGTACTCTCGTTTTTCGAACGCGTTCCTAATTTCTGATGTTATCCGGTTGACCTGCTCAATTGGTCCATGTATTTCATGAAACCCAAATTGGTGTGACGGGATTCGTTCCTGGATTCTTAGGTATGTGTTTATCCGAGTCATTAGGCATTTTTCAAAGAGCTTAGGTAGGCAACAGAGTAGGCTTATACGTCTATACAACGTGGGGATAGTGTGGTCTTTCCCCGGCTTTGCTATCATTTTTATAATTGTTTTTTTCCACTTCAATGGACATTGGCCAAGTTTTACGATGGCATTAAAGAGGTGGGTGAGATGATTATGGGAGTTATGAGGTCGCAGCCCGCGGATTTTTTCGGATTCAGTTGTCTTTTGATGATGTTAACGATCGTTTGGACGAAACTGAATTGGCTCATGTTGAGGCTGGTTGAGTCGTTAAAGTAAACGCATTAGTGGCAGGATTTGGTTGGAAGAAATTTTTGAGGTGGTTGGCAAACGTGCTGGCTCTGTCAGCGTCGCTGCGCGCCCAGCCGCCTATGCATCGCGGTTTCGTGACACCTATTAGTTGACGTGAGGCATGTTTTAAGCTTTGCTTAGCTGATGGCGATCTGTGAAATTGCCATTCTCGACTTAGGCGTCGCTTTTCGAGGAATAGCTGTTCGATTTGTAGATTTTTCTTTTTTTGATTGCATTGTGTGTTTATAGTTTGAGGTGTTGAAAATCGAGCTGCAGAGACGAGTACAGACTCCAGTGAATTAACAAAACTGTCTACGTTGGCTTCGTCGCTGAGGTGAGGACTTAGCTCAATGTGTGAGCTAATATACTTCCTGTACCTGTAACCCAATTGGTTTTATGTCAGGTCAGTTTTATTGATTGATCCCATGTTCCTGGATGTCGGAGTGGAGTAAAAAGGACAGACGAGTGATCAGATGAGAGATCCGAAAGGCATTCTGCGCTTATAAGGTTTTTTTTTTTTTTTTTTTTGATATAACAATACATTTATTAAACGTCAATCAGCCAACTTAATGGCTATAATAGGTTGAGTACTACAAAGAACAAATAACATAAATACATAACAGGAAGGAAATTAACAAATTTTTATAACTAGATAACTAGAGATCAATGCTAAATGCTAATGCTAAATTACTGCTTTAGGACTAGAGAAATTTGGCGTCCTCTTGTCCAGAGATCGGCTGGATGCCTTCGCTTTAGACGTCTTCTAATAGTAGCGTAAGCCAGCAAGGAGGCTAGGTGGTTTGGAGCTGTGAGACGATCGTTGTACCGACTCGAGTGCCTGTTTATCTGTTCCCTAATAGAGGGAATGTGGAGGTCATCTTCTAGAGCTTTGTTTCTGACGTACCAAGGCGCATTTGCAATCATGCCCGGTTTTGAGCCCTTTGAATTTTCATGACGTTAGAATCCGAAGCCAAGCCCCATAGTTGAATGCAGTACATCATCGAGGGCACCACAATTGATTTGTACAGCAGCACTTTGTTAGCTAGGCTTAGCTTGCTCGTTGGCTTAAGCAACCAGTAGAGTTTCCTAAGCTTGGAACGACAAGTAGCTGCTATTTTCAAAGTATGCTGCCTCCACGTGAGGCGCTTATCCAAAATGAGGCCCAGGTACTGCGCCTGTGATGATTGCGGAATGATGTCGTCGTGAAGTTTAACCTCCGGAAGGGACTGCACTCTCCAAGCGAAACAGCAGTGTTGTGATTTCCTTCCATTAATCTCTATGTTCCACCTGTTGGTCCACTTGCCGTATGTGTCCAGAAATTCCTGGGTGATTCTTGATGCCTCGATACGGCAAGAGGAGTTGACTAGGAACGCCGTGTCATCGGCGTAGGTGGCCAGAAGTGTGTTTGGTTCATTCGGACAAGGCAGGTCAGAAGTGAACAGGGTATACAGCACGGGACCCAGGACACTCCCCTGTGGAACTCCAGCACGAGCAGATCTTATGCTTGACCTCACCCCTCTTATTTCAACCATAAAACTTCGACCAAGTAAATATGATTTAAGTAAGAGGAATTGAGCAGTCGGGAGAAGAGATTTCAGCTTATACAGCAGGCCATCATGCCACACGCGATCAAAGCTGTATTGCTTGTTTTCAAAGGCATTCAGAATATGGTGCACAACTCGATGGACTTGCTCAGGAGTCCCATGTTGCTTCCTAAAACCAAACTGGTGGTCGGGAATGGCTTGCTTGACACCGGTGGCATTGCACGACATCATCCTTCTTATAAGGGAGCTCAACTTGAACCCGTTGCCGACAAAGAGTCTTGACCTCATGAATTTCTTTGTTGTTAGCCGCCGGTTCTAGCTCGACAAAAACCAAGTTGACAAACTGTGTTTTGTCAAATCGGCTCCTAGGTCTGTTGACAAACCGAACCGTGTGTCCAGCTGAGGTAAGGCTTTCCTTAATGTTGTCATCGGGTACAGAATGATGGATACCACGGATAACTACACGGTAGGATCTCTCTTCTTTTAGTTGCCACGAATGGAACGGCACTTTTTTGGCTGTTAAAGATTTAGTAATAGCTCTGTACGCATCAGAGTCTACTGCTAGGATGGATACAGAGTTATTTGGATGGCATTTTAATGAGTACTTGCATGGGTCAACAACCTTGTCAATTGATCTAATGAGACCATTTAGGTTTTCACAATGATTAACCACAATAGGGGGTGGCTTGTGGGAGGCTGGTTGTTCCTGGCGTCCAGATGGATTCTTGCTGTTGTTGTTGTTAGTTGATGAAGAAGATTTGTTGGCAGTCTGCCTTAATCTGGCAGAAGTACTAGGAGTTTCAATAGGTCTGGTCGGTCGATGAGAACCTGCCACCTCAATGTCAGTGTCGATGTCCGATAATTCAGAAAAACGGTTAGCTGGAAGAATGATTTTAGGGCTATTAGAGTTTCTTTGAACTTTGCTGACTTTATTCGGTGATCTTGATTAGAGGCGACGTTTGTTGTTAGTCGATCTTGGGGTCCACCAGTCCTCGTCGTCGCCGTTAATGGCTGATAATTCCGGTTCCTGTTCGTTGAATGATGGTAATGGCTTGGCGCTTGAGGTAGAAGCATATATTCGGCTAAAGTTATTTAACGCTTTTTTCATTGTTTGCTGATGGCGTGCTACAGTCTTTCTTATATTTAGCTCATCCTCGGAGTCTGAGAGGCGAGACATTGTAAGATTTTAAGCACTACCGTTCACTGCTTTACCGACTGGATTGTTAAATGGTCGCTTATCCCAACAGCGACTAGCACTGATCGTAGCCTAGGGGGCAAGTGCAAGCCCCTCAGCCGGGAGGTACTTGGCTCAGACCCACCGAGGGGTGAATTAAATTTTTATTTATTATATTTTTTATTTTTAATTTTATATCGATCGTGATTTTGTTTTCGTTTTCGTTTTCGTCTTCTTATTGTTCCACTTGTTCTGACTAACTGTTCAACTTGTTTTCGCGACGAGCACAACTAACGGGCCGTGGGAGCACTGACAGCGACTTTTTGAAACAATTTACCGGGGGATTAATTTTGCCACAGATGTGGACTTGTCCATTGACTTATTACAAAGAATTCGTAGAAATTCACAAAAGAATTACGCTTTGCCACAAACGTGGACTTGTCCATAGACTCTACACAATGAAATTCGCAGCAATGCAAAAACGCGTCTGCACTACACGAAAGCATGATCGAGACTCTGCGCTTATAAGGTTTTTAGGAATGTTTGTGGTAATCGCAAAGTCTATTAATTCGGGAAGTTTCTTTGGGTCTGCCGGACAGTATGTTGGTGTGCCAGAAAAAACATAGTCGAGCTTGTTCTTAGTTTTGATAATTGCATTATAGAGCTGCTTTCCTTTTAAAGTCACAAAACTAGGTCCCCAGTGTGTGTGGTTTGCATTGTAGTCTCCTGCTGCCATAAAGTGGTCTCCGAGTGAGTGGGGGGCAGAATACGGCGGCTAGAGTTAATTGCTTGCCAGTATTTAGGTGTATATTTTTGAATGTGGCCTGTAGGTAGTTTTTAGCAAATTTCGTTTGATAATGGTGGTTAATACCAGTCCCGCCGTGTGCTTTACCATCTGGATGATTCGTTTCATAGAATGAATATCCTCGTATTTGGAAATTGTATCTGTTTGTAAGATGTGTTTCTGAATGCACCAACTTGAGTTTATGCTCAGAAACGTTTAGCGTTTCACGTACATATTCGTAGGGATGTCATTATTTGCATTGTTGGGAAACCAGCATTTGTATTAATAGATTTTTGTTTCGCATCAGATCTTGCATAGTTGTACGCATAAACGACATAAACTCCGTAAGGTTTTGTTGTAGACTGCTTATCATAGCTTCAAAGTTACTTTTTGGCTGCTCCGGCGGTTGATGCTGCTGAGCCGTGTTCGGTTCTTGGTATGGTAATTGCGGCAATGCACTATTTGAGGCTAGGGTAGCCAGTACCGATTTTAAGGCACTTGCGTATGTAACATTTTTGGCAGAGTTTATGGGTCCTAGTGAGGATCTGGTTGCAGTCGAGAAGAAGTCTTCAGGGCTTGACCTGGAGGCTATCAACTGTTTATTTTGGGTGCGGGAGTTACATAGAGCACCCTACCCTGTCTCTGTACCTCCGTCGCATTTTGCCACTGCACAAATATAAAAAGTGTATAAGGCTCACGCATCGATTGTAGAATGCTCTCGCATTCTTACACTCCCCCTCTCAGCAACGAGATCTAAAGCACAATACGAATACATAGAACACCCTACCACCGTCGCTTTCTGCCACTAAACAAATATAAAAAGTATATAAGGCTCACGCATAGATTGTAGACATGCTCTCGCATTCTTGCTCTCAGCAACGGGATCGAAAGCACAATACAAATACTCACGAGCCCTGAGTAACGGGATCAAAAGCGCAACTCTTAGTTAAGCATACATAATTCTTGTCAATAAAGCTTTTTCCACTTTTTGACATACCACAAAATTAGAAACACGCATTTTTCCCTCCTGCCAAAAGAAAACGGTGCGGCATAGAAAGAAACCAGAAGAAACTCAAAATTCGCTGACTCCCAACTCTTTGACCACGCCCATCTGGTAACTCGGGCAGTAATTCCCCTCTGGCGGATACGACTTTTTAGCTCCTTACCTCTCCAACCTCTATAGTTAGTAGTGTGATTTCCACCGCAGTTGCCGCACTTTTTTGAGTTGTGGTTATCTTTATCTCGCTGGGCAGTGTGGGGAGTCATGAAGCTCACCACCAACTACACACACCGGGCGCAATTTACAGTAAGACCATGTATGGACATATTCTTGGCAGTTCACACACTATACCGGGCCATTGCGTTTGTGCGGCTCCGCAACTGTAATTCTGCGGTGCAGCAGGAACTGAAGATTGTATATAAGGTGCACTTCGTATTTCTTTAGGAGCTTAATTTCTGGTTCGAGCTCGACCTTAAAGAGTGGCTGCGGCTTTCTATCCCTGTTAAGTATATTGAAGACTGTCTTAGCGCTAAATCCCTTCTCTTGTAGCGCCTTTGTTATCTCTGCAGGCGATACTTCGGACTTTAGGCCCTTAAGTACGACTTGCAGGACCTTGCTGCTTTCTAGCTGATACGTGTAAAAATTCTTTTTTTGTCGGTGAGATATTCCGATAATACTCTGTAGTTATCTTCAGACTTCGTATGAAATTTTGTTTCCTGGATGTTGCCCTTTACGAGTGGTATTATGTGGAAGTTTTCCTTGCCAATAAGCTCTATAATTTTGTTGACAAGAACGTTGGAACTTTTTTCTCGTATGTAAATTGGCGGGGGCTTAGGCTTCCTTTTTTCGACTTCAGTAGATTAGGCGTCATCTCCATAGTCTGCCAAGATTTGAAAATATTTTGAGTTCATGGGCGTTTCTATTGCAGCTATGTTAGCATTGCCATAGGTTATTTTGCGTTGAGAGTTTAGGGGGCTTAGCTTCCTTTTGCTTTGGATGTAGCGATCTATACCAGTCTGCACAGCCGCCTTAATATTTTTTTTGTTTTTGTTCTCTTTTTCGGACAGCGCAGCGGCAGAAGTATTAATGTTTGCGCCGCTAGCTGATGACGTCGTTAAACGCGTTGTCGTTACAGTTGCGGTTGTTGTCGTTGTTACAGTTGACGTTGTCAAAAAAATTGCGGTGCTAGTTACTGCGCTCTTAGGCTGCAGATAAATCGATGGTAGCGAGGAGGAGCAATAACGCGCTCTCTACGTTTAAGAATTCGGTCAAGTTTGGGGTAATTGACCGTGATTCGGAAGAGCTTGCATTACTTTCGGTTGCTTTGGAAGAGAAGTAAGCATTGTTTGCTTGTACTGAGAGCAGTCTCTCGCCTTGCTCACGTTGACGTTGTGTGCGAACGTCGTTTAGACTCATTGCAATCGAGGTTGAGATTGTTAGAGTTTTAAGTGTTATGTTTTATATTAATTAATTAATTAAACAATATAAACATTAGCGATTTCAGGCACTTCACTTTTTTGATATTATTGAAGCATAATAAATACACGTCGGCATGCGACGACGACGGCGGCATTGTCGCCTGACTGCGAATAAAAGCTTCTGTCGTCACTCGGGGGGGAGTTGCCTACAACATACGGCGGCGATACGGTAACCCGCCTTTAATACACAAGCCACTAGCGTATATTCCACTCAAAAATGCATACACGTATGAGCGTTTGTATGTATGTTTTATTCTAGTGAGGAATACAAGTTAAAAGAAGTAATCCTGATACAAAATATCGCTTACCCCGGTATAACCTCCCACACCCCATGGCTTTTGACGACCAACTCACCACGAGCTCGCTATATTTATCTATCTAGTGAGCCCGATCTCTTCATTAGGGGACAATACCAAAATACCAGTACTAAATACTAAGCTATCGATAATCAACCCGCGACAGGTAGGAATAGTTCCGATTTTTTCTCCTTTGTCCAACACCAAGTTTTCCTTTCTGCCTTGTCCGCGTTGAGAGCGCACCCGCATTGACCACGGGTCTCGTTCTATTAGGCACCATTGAATAGTAGGCCGATAGTATGCATAAGCTGAGGCACTGAAGCAAAGTAGGAACTTAAGGATATGGTTTATGAAGTAAATAAGGGAAAAGATAACTAGCTGGGTTATCCTTCACGTTCATGTGAAGTTCTTTTGGCAAGAATATAGCCGAGGTTCAAAGTACAACGCTCACGATCACACTTGCTAGGACTAACATTATGAATTCAGCCACTTTTAATTATCAATATTTGAAGTCCAGATTGATCGATAATCCCACAATGTCCCCGTAAAAAGCCTAATAGAAGCAGAAACACAAGACAATATGATATCCGCATGAAACAACGATGGCTTAGCAGTCACGGATTTAAAACGTAAGCGAGTGGCTGGCTGTCAGCCATCCCATCGCAGTGGACGGGATACTGGTAACCAACGAGTGCCAGCAATTCGGCTCTGGGGTAAAAACCCAAATTCACGCATCTGCTTCTAGGCTGTATAAATGACAGACATTCGTACTAACAGGTGAAACCCCAGACATACCAAGCACCCCCACTGCTGACTATCATTGCACATAATCCCGCGTTAGACTTTGCGTCATCGGTGGCTCCGGCCCGCTCCAGCGAGTGTTGAAAGGGATACAAGTTATAACACGCGTCGCCGATGGACGGTCATAATTCGAAATGGGGGGTAGTTGGTGGGTAACAGCAGGTTCTACCCTTCCCTGATGGTTATTGGGTCACTCTAGAATGGAGCTAAGACTTCGGGTACCTGCGTTACCACAATCTGGGCTCTCCCTGGATGCGCAGTTGGCTTGCTGACATGCTGAAGAGTTTGAGATTTGTCTTCGGACCCCGACATAGGCAGATAAATTGATGTAACGGGTCGCAAGATTTAAGGGCATTAAGATTTAAGTTAGTTTAAACCCACGGAGGACAATTAGACTTGCGTTAGTTAGGACCACAAAGGGCACTTGTACATACATAGCTGAGGCGTAGCGAAAGCTAGAGAGAAGAGGACGACGATAGCTCGCGCGAAGACAGCGAAAGGGCCGCTTCTGCGGTCGGCGGCAGAGAAGGGCCTCGAGCAGCTCCCGCTGCCCGCCGATCGGAGAGTCGGTTTTGTGAGTTGAACGAGAGAAGTCGTAATCCCGGAGAGGAGGAGCACCTAGACGACCCCAGGAAAACACGTCGCAAGCGGACATGGAGGAGTAATACGGGTGAGCCGGCCAAGGGCCAATCCCAAACCCCAAACCCCCTTGTCTGTCTCAGTATTAACAAATATTTCTATAGGGGACCCTGGGATGAATGAAATTTATATCCCGACCCGTGATTAGCATCCTTACATGTGCCTTAAGGGCCACTAACAACGAAGGTAGTTCCTTCCACCATATTCCTCAAAGTCGTCTAATTAAGCCCTAACCTACGTCACCTGCAAAGGAGCCGCATCACGGAGCGGCCGCCGCTGACCAAGAAGACATATCCACCTGACCAGCATTGGCCAGGAAGCCGCGTGTGCCGCAGGCCCCGCCGACCCCGTGACATAACTCACCGGACCCCGGCACCGCGGTGACATTGACGACAGCGTGTGACTCCCGTTATGTCCTAACCTAATTTACATAAGAACATTTTATGCTCATACATAAAGCTGGTAACAGCGAGAGCACGAGTGAAGTAGTATATGTATGCATCCTATGTTTGTGCATTTAGGGCTATGGGAATGTTCTAGCACTAGCACTGAGGCGAGATCATATTACTGCGGGCCTCTTGCGTTGCCTTAAACGTTTCCCAAGTTAAGATAGTTCTTACATCGGTACTGACCCGTCCCAATATAATTTTCGAAGCCACAGCTCCCAGAGCATATTTTTCAGAATGGATCGAAGAGCTGCGCAGTCACCGGGAGTATGTTTCGTTTTGTGGCACGAAGTTCCAGGGAAGGGACATACAACCTAATTTGGAAGTAATCTTCACCAGGTTAGTAAAGGGGTGTAGGGTTTTAGTAACATCTGAGTCGTTCAATAACGGCATGACGAGATCTCTGGGCAGTTTGAAAACCACTTTTCCAATTTTAAACCTGCCTCGTGTAAAACCTCAAACTTCATCATGATGCCTTCGCCATCACTCATGAAGAGTTCTGCTGATGTTCCTTTGTTCCGCTGAGTAGGGGCTGCACTCATTGGTGAGGAATGACCATCTGTGGACCTTGTAAAATTTAATCATGTTATGTTAATTTAAGCATGTTATGTATTGATACATTTTCCTCCGTGAAATAAAGAATGTGTTGACAATCTCCATTCGCAACTTATTATGACAATAAAAGTTTGGATCGCACTTAAACAGCAAATGAATGACTCCATCTGATGCCAAACATGCGAAGAGGATAAAGTCTTACGCGTGAGCGTGTGCGAAGGAGGAGATGACAGCGCGAGACTTACATTTGCAAAGTATATGTAAAACAATATGCAGTGTGAAGGTGCACCTGCACCTGCTCGATTTGCAAAATGTTTAAGGGCGCTTTCTTGGCAATATCCAAGCTCTGCAATATCATTTTTGTCAGCAAAAGCTTCTGAAAAGGTTTATACAATTTTTAAATTCCTAGTTCCTTTTGCTGAAAAATGAAAGAGCCACGCTTCCAACTTGTTTAGTTCCTAGCGCTGCGATTTATAATTTATTTAAATTTATATCGGAATCGAAGAGATTAGTAAAAAATTGTTTTTTAATAATAATAAAGGATAAAAAATAAACGAGTGGTTTATGTCTAATAAACATACTTACTGAAGGAGGTTTGTCGAATAATTTTTATGATATCGTAAAATATATAAGTAACTAGCATAACTCCATCTCCTATTCTCCTCTCTTCGCTCGGCTTCACAGGCTGGACATAGTCTTCTAAGGTATGTACCATGTTCCGGCAATATAAAATAAATAAAATAATTTTTGTTTATGTTTCTATTCAACATTTATTGAAGTGCTTTGGAATATACAATGTTTCTTGTTTTTCAATCAAGTGCGTAAACAAATAAATCAGAAGATTTTCAAACGCGCGAGCAGGCTGCCCATAGAGCTGAACATGTGAAAAGCATTTTTCAGTCAAAAAAACCTTAATGCTCGTTGCTCGTCTGATACTGATTTAAAGGCATATCTCATCGCCAGTTTAAAAAATATATAAAAAATATAAGAAAACTAAAATCTTAAATGAATTTCAGAAAAAATCTTTATTACAATTTGATTTGCAATAAAAATTAAAACTGTTTAAAAAAAAACAAATTTCAATTTAATAATGCAAAGTACTCGTACACGTTTTAAACAAAATGTACTCAATATGTTCAATAAAATTGTTGTTTATTTTTTATCGCACAATAAAAATAAACAAAATATTAATTTTAGGAAAAACTTTATTATAACAATTTTAATTGCAATATAAATGGAAACTTATTTAAAAAATAAACAATTAGTAATTTTGTCTTGCAATGTACACGCTTTTATATCTAGAGTCGTACAAAAACTCGGCAAAACTTGAAAATTTATTCCACACATTCACAAAAATTTTTTAAACTTTGGACTGGTTACGTGCTCTTGTCACCTTTAAGGTTCGTTTGATACTAATTTGATATTATGGTTGACATTTGAAATTAAACCTCTCATGCCATAAAATTTAATACCAAAATAATCATAAAACAAGAGGAAACGCTATAGTCGAGTGCCGCGACTATAAGATACCCGTTACTGTTTTACAAAATTTTAAAATATTATTTTGCTAGTTTAAATTCACAAGGCGCCACCTATTGTCAGAAGAAGTATGTTGAGTATGCTTAAAGTGACGTTACTGCCCACGTGAGGCCTTATAACCATAATTTCTTTATAAATAGAGAAATAATGTTCCGATTTGATAAATCTTTGGTAAATCGATAGATATTAACAGAAATAAGTTATACAAGGTCAAACGAAGGCATTCATAATAATATAATAGATGCCACAGTTTTCCGCGGTTTGTGGGCGTTAGAGTGGGCGTGGCCGGATGCAACTTCGTGGCAAGTTGCAGAGGCCCCTCTTTATTAAGGGTTCCAAAGCAAATCAATTTTGTAGCTCTTATAGTTTTCGAGATTTTTGCATTTTTGGTTTTTCGGGTTTTTTTGGCGTTAGAGTGGGCGTGGCTTGATCGAAAACAATAGCCATTGTCATTGGGAGCATCATAAAAACCTACATGGTTTCTCCGAACTTTCTATCTCCTATAGTTACCGAGATATCAGCTTTTCTAGAAAATCCGAAAACCGTCTTTTGAGCCTTGTGGGCGTATGGGTGGTTGTGGCCGGATAGTAGTACCACTGAAAGACTAACTAGCTCCAATAGTTCCTGAGATTTCAGCTAGTTTAGTTTTTTGCGATTTGTGCTCGTTAGAGTGGGCGTGGCAGGATGCTGTAATAAACTAGCGTAGAGACCTTAAGAATCTTCAAGGTTAATCTCAATTTTGTATCTCTTATAGATGATACAGCGTTCATACGGACAGACGTACAGACGGACAGACGAACAGACGGTAAAAAAAAAACAATTAGTAATTTTGTCTTGCAGTGTACACGCTTTTATATCAAGAGTCGTACAAAAACTCAGCCAAACTTGAAAATTTATTCCACACATTTACAAAAATTGTTTAAACTTTGAACTGGTTACTTGCACTTGTCACCTTTAAGGTTCGTATGATACAAATTTGATATTATGGTTGACATTTGAAATGAAACCTCCCATGCCATAAAATTAAATACCAAAATAATCATAAAAACAAGAGGAAACGCTATAGTCGAGTGCCGCGACTATAAGATACCCGTTACTGTTTTACAAAATTTTAAAATATTATTTTGCTAGTGGAAATTCACAAGGCGCCACCTATTGTCAGAGGAAGTATGTTGAGTATGCTTATAGTGATAAGGTTATCACCTTATAACCTTAATTTCTTTATAAATAGCGAAATAATGTTCCGATTTGATAAATCTTTGGTAGATCGATAGATATTACCAGAAATAAGTTATACAAGGTCAAAAGAAGTCATTCATAATAATATAATAGATGCCATAGTTTTCCGCGGTTTGTGGGCGTTAGAGTGGGCGTGGCCAGATGCAACTTCGTGGCAAGTTGCAGAGGCCCCTCTTAAATAAGGGTTCCTAAGCAAAATTTTGTAGCTCTTATAGTTTTCGAGATTTTTGCATTTTTGGTTTTTCGGATTTTGTTGGCGTTAGAGTGGGCGTGGCTTGATCGAAAACAAGAACAATTCGCATTGGGAGCATCATAAAAACCTACATGCTTAATCCGAACTTTCTATCTCCTATAGTTACCGATATATCAGTTTTTTTAGAAAATCCGAAAACCGTCTTTGGAGCCTTGTGGGCGTATGGGTGGGTGTGGCCGGATAGTAGTACCACTATAAGACTTTCTAGCTCCAATAGTTCCTGAGATTTCAGCTATTTTAGTTTTTTGCGATTTGTGCTCGTTAGAGTGGGCGTGGCAGGATGCTGTAATAAACTTGCGTAGAGACCTTAAGAATCTTCAAGGTTAATCTCAAATTTGTATCTCTTATAGATGATACAGCGTTTATACGGACAGACGTACAGACGGACAGACGAACAGACGAACAGACGGACAGACAGACGGGCATGACTCATTTGTCTTCGCTATTCATCCTGATCAAGAATATATATACTTTATAGGGTCGGAAACGCTTCTTTCTACCTGTTACATACTTTTCAACGAATCTAGCATACCCTTTTACTCTAAGAGTAAAAAAAACAATTAGTAATTTTGTCTTGCAGTGTACACGCTTTTATATCAAGAGTCGTACAAAAACTCAGCCAAACTTGAAAATTTATTCCACACATTCACATAAATTTTTTAAACTTTGAACTTGTTACTTGCACTTGTCACCTTTAAGGTTCGTTTGATACTAATTTGATATTATGGTTGACATTTGTAATGGAACCTCTCATGCCATAAAATTTAATACCAAAATAATCAAAAAAACAAGAGGAAACGCTATAGTTAAGTATTATTTAGCTAGTGGAAATTCACAAGGCGCCACCTATTGACAGAGGAAGTATGTTGAGTAGGCTTATAGTGACGTCACTGCCAACTTGAGGCCTTATAACCTTAATTTCTTTATAAATAGCGAAATAATGTTCCGATTTGATAAATCTTTTGTAAATCGATAGATATTAACAGAAATAAGTTATACAAGGTCAAACGAAGGCATTCATAATAATATAATAGATGCCACAGTTTTCCGCGGTTTGTGGGCGTTAGAGTGGGCGTGGCCGGATGCAACTTCGTGGCAAGTTGCAGAGGCCCCTCTTAAATAAGGGTTCCTAAGCAAAATTTTGTAGCTCTTATAGTTTTCGGGATTTTTGCATTTTTGGTTTTTCGGGTTTTGTGGGCGTTCGAGTGGGCGTAGCTTGATCGAAAACAAAAACAATTCGCATTGGGAGGATCATAAAAACCTACATGCTTAATCCGAACTTTCTATCTCCTATAGTTACCGAGATATCAGTTTTTCTAGAAAATCCGAAAACCGTCTTTTGAGCCTTGTGGGCGTATGGGTGGGTGTGGACGGATAGTAGTACCACTATAAGACTTTCTAGCTCTAATAGTTCCTGAAATTTCAGCTATTTTAGTTTTTTGCGATTTGTGGCCGTTAGAGTGGGCGTGGCAGGATGCTGTATTAATCTTGCGCTGCGTAGGGACCTTAAGAATCTTCATGGTTAATCTCATTTTTGTATCCCTTATAGATGATATAGCGTTCATACGGACAGACGGACAGACGAACAGACGGACAGACTGACGGCATGGCTCATTCGTCTTCGCTATTCATCCTGATCAAGAATATATATACTTTATAGGGTCGGAAACGCTTCCTTCTACCTGTTACATACTTTTCAACGAATCTAGTATACCCTTTTACTCTAAGAGTAAAAAAAAAACAATTAGTAATTTTGTCTTGCAGTGTACTCGCTTTTATATTAAGATTCGTACAAAAGCTCAGCCAAACTTTAAAATTTATTCCACACATTTACAAAAATTGTTTAAACTTTGAACTGGTTACTTGCACTTGTCCCCTTTAAGGTTCGTATGTAAAAAAGAAACAATTAGTAATTTTGTGTTGCAATGTACACGCTTTTATATCAAGAGTCGTACAAAAACTCAGCCAAACTTGAAAATTTATTCCACACATTCACAAAAATTTTTTAAACTTTGAACTTGTTACTTGCACCTGTCACCTTTAAGGTTCGTTTGATACTAATTTGATATTGACATTTGAAATTAAACCTCTCATGCCATAAAATTTAATACCAAAATAATCATAAAAACAAGAGGAAACGCTATAGGCGAGTGCCGCGACTATAAGATACCCGTTACTGTTTTACAAAATTTGAAAATATCATTTTGCTTGTGGAAATTCACAAGGTGCCACCTATTGTCAGAGGAAGCTTGTTGAGTATGCTTATAGTGACGTCACTGCTCATGTAAGGCCTTATAACCTTAACTTCTTTTTAAATAGCAAAATAATGTTCCGATTTGATAAATCTTTAGTAAATCGATAGATATTAACAGAAATAAGTTATACAAGGTCAAACGAAGGTATTCATAATAATATAATAGATGCCAAAGTTTTCCGCGGCTTGTGGGCGTGGCCGGATGCAACTTCGTGGCAAGTTGCAGAGGCCCCTCTTAATTAAGGGTTCCAAAGCAAATAAATTTTGTAGCTCTTATAGTTTTCGAGATATTTGCATTTTTGGTTTTTCGGGTTTTGTTGGCGTTAGAGTGGGCGTGGCTTGATCAAAAACAATAACTATTGTCATTGGGAGCATCATAAAAACCTACATGCTTAATCCGAACTTTCTATCTCCTATAGTTACCGAGATATCAGCTTTTCTAGAAAATCCGAAAACCGTCTTTTGAGCCTTGTGGGCGTATGGGTGGTTGTGGCCGGATAGTAGTACCACTGAAAGACTTACTAGCTCCAATAGTTCCTGAGATTTCAGCTAGTTTAGTTTTTTGCGACTTGTGGCCGTTAGAGTGGGCGTGGCAGGATGCTGTAATAAACTTGCGCTGCGTAGGCCCCTTAAGAATCTTCATGGTTAATCTCAATTTTGTATCTCTTATAGATGATACAGCGTTCATACGGACAGACGTACAGACGGACAGACGAACAGACGGTAAAAAAAAAACAATTAGTAATTTTGTCTTGCAGTGTACACGCTTTTATATCAAGAGTCGTACAAAAACTCAGCCAAACTTGAAAATTTATTCCACACATTTACAAAAATTGTTTAAACTTTGAACTGGTTACTTGCACTTGTCACCTTTAAGGTTCGTATGATACAAATTTGATATTATGGTTGACATTTGAAATGAAACCTCCCATGCCATAAAATTAAATACCAAAATAATCATAAAAACAAGAGGAAACGCTATAGTCGAGTGCCGCGACTATAAGATACCCGTTACTGTTTTACAAAATTTTAAAATATTATTTTGCTAGTGGAAATTCACAAGGCGCCACCTATTGTCAGAGGAAGTATGTTGAGTATGCTTATAGTGATAACCTTAACCTTATAACCTTAATTTCTTTATAAATAGCGAAATAATGTTCCGGTTTGATAAATCTTTGGTAGATCGATAGATATTACCAGAAATAAGTTATACAAGGTCAAAAGAAGTCATTCATAATAATATAATAGATGCCATAGTTTTCCGCGGTTTGTGGGCGTTAGAGTGGGCGTGGCCAGATGCAACTTCGTGGCAAGTTGCAGAGGCCCCTCTTAAATAAGGGTTCCTAAGCAAAATTTTGTAGCTCTTATAGTTTTCGAGATTTTTGCATTTTTGGTTTTTCGGGTTTTGTTGGCGTTAGAGTGGGTGTGGCTTGATCGAAAACAAGAACAATTCGCATTGGGAGCATCATAAAAACCTACATGCTTAATCCGAACTTTCTATCTCCTATAGTTACCGAGATATCAGTTTTTTTAGAAAATCCGAAAATCATCTTTGGAGCCTTGTGGGCGTATGGGTGGGTGTGGCCGGATAGTAGTACCACTATAAGACTTTCTAGCTCCAATAGTTCCTGAGATTTCAGCTATTTTAGTTTTTTGCGATTTGTGCTCGTTAGAGTGGGCGTGGCAGGATGCTGTAATAAACTTGCGTAGAGACCTTAAGAATCTTCAAGGTTAATCTCAAATTTGTATCTCTTATAGATGATACAGCGTTTATACGGACAGACGTACAGACGGACAGACGAACAGACGAACAGACGGACAGACAGACGGGCATGACTCATTTGTCTTCGCTATTCATCCTGATCAAGAATATATATACTTTATAGGGTCGGAAACGCTTCTTTCTACCTGTTACATACTTTTCAACGAATCTAGTATACCCTTTTACTCTAAGAGTAAAAAAAAACAATTAGTAATTTTGTCTTGCAGTGTACACGCTTTTATATCAAGAGTCGTACAAAAACTCAGCCAAACTTGAAAATTTATTCCACACATTCACATAAATTTTTTAAACTTTGAACTTGTTACTTGCACTTGTCACCTTTAAGGTTCGTTTGATACTAATTTGATATTATGGTTGACATTTGTAATGAAACCTCTCATGCCATAAAATTTAATACCAAAATAATCAAAAAAACAAGAGGAAACGCTATAGTTAAGTATTATTTAGCTAGTGGAAATTCACAAGGCGCCACCTATTGACAGAGGAAGTATGTTGAGTAGGCTTATAGTGACGTCACTGCCAACTTGAGGCCTTATAACCTTAATTTCTTTATAAATAGCGAAATAATGTTCCGATTTGATAAATCTTTTTGGCGTTAGAGTGGGTGTGGCTTGATCGAAAACAAGAACAATTCGCATTGGGAGCATCATAAAAACCTACATGTCTAATCCGAACTTTCTATCTCCTATAGTTACCGAGATATCAGTTTTTTTAGAAAATCCGAAAACCGTCTTTGGAGCCTTGTGGGCGTATGGGTGGGTCTGGCCGGATAGTAATACCACTATAAGACTTTCTAGCTCCAATAGTTCCTGAGAAATCAGCTATTTTAGTTTTTTGCGATTTGTGCTCGTTAGAGTGGGCGTGGCAGGATGCTGTATTAATCTTGCTCTGCGTAGGGACCTTAAGAATCTTCATGGTTAATCTCAATTTTGTATCTCTTATAGATGATACAGCGTTCATACGGACAGACGAACAGACGAACAGACGGACAGACTGACGGCATGGCTCATTCGTCTTCGCTATTCATCCTGATCAAGAATATATATACTTTATAGGGTCGGAAACGCTTCCTTCTACCTGTTACATACTTTTCAACGAATCTAGTATACCCTTTTACTCTAAGAGTAAAAAAAAAACAATTAGTAATTTTGTCTTGCAGTGTACACGCTTTTATATTAAGATTCGTACAAAAACTCAGCCAAACTTGAAAATTTATTCCACACATTTACAAAAATTGTTTAAACTTTGAACTGGTTACTTGCACTTGTCCCCTTTAAGGTTCGTATGATACTAATTTGATATTATGGTTGACATTTGAAATGAAACCTCCCATGCCATAAAATTAAATACCAAAATAATCATAAAAACAAGAGGAAACGCTATAGTCGAGTGCCGCGACTATAAGATACCCGTTACTGTTTTACAAAATTTTAAAATATTATTTTGCTAGTGGAAATTCACAAGGCGCCACCTAATGTCAGAGGAAGTAATTTCTTTATAAATAGCGAAATAATGTTCCGATTTGATAAATCTTTGGTAAATCGATAGATATTAACAGAAATAAGTTATACAAGGTCAAAATAAGTCATTCATAATAATATAATAGATGCCACAGTTTTCCGCGGTTTGTGGGCGTTAGAGTGGGCGTGGCCAGATGCAACTTCGTGGCAAGTTGCAGAGGCCCCTCTTAAATAAGGGTTCCTAAGCAAAATTTTGTAGCTCTTATAGTTTTCGAGATTTTTGCATTTTTGGTTTTTCGGGTTTTGTGGGCGTTAGAGTGGGTGTGGCTTGATCGAAAACAAGAACAATTCGCATTGGGAGCATCATAAAAACCTACATGCCTAATCTGAACTTTCTATCTCCTATAGTTACCGAGATATCAGTTTTTTTAGAAAATCCGAAAACCGTCTTTGGAGCCTTGTGGGCGTATGGGTGGGTCTGGCCGGATAGTAATACCACTATAAGACTTTCTAGCTCCAATAGTTCCTGAGAAATCAGCTATTTTAGTTTTTTGCGATTTGTGCTCGTTAGAGTGGGCGTGGCAGGATGCTGTAATAAACTTGCGCTGCGTAGAGACCTTAAGAATCTTCAAGGTTAATCTCAATTTTGTATCTCTTATAGATGATACAGCGTTCATACGGACAGACGTACAGACGGACAGACGGACAGAGAGACGGGCATGGCTCATTCGTCTTCGCTATTCATCCTGATCAAGAATATATATACTTTATAGGGTCGGAAACGCTTCCTTCTACCTGTTACATACTTTTCAATGAATCTAGTATACCCTTTTACTATAAGAGTAAAAAAAAAACAATTAGTAATTTTGTCTTGCAGTGTAAGAGTCAAGTCAAGAGTCGTACAAAAACTCAGCCAAACTTGAAAATTTATTCCACACATTCACAAAAATTTTTTAAACTTTGAACTTGTTACTTGCACCTGTCACCTTTCAGGTTCGTTTGATACTAATTTGATATTATGATTGACATTTGAAATTAAACCTCTCATGCCATAAAATTTAATACCAAAATAATCATAAAAACAAGAGGAAACGCTATAGTCGAGTGCCGCGACTATAAGATACCCGTTACTGTTTTACAAAATTTGAAAATATCATTTTGCTTGTGGAAATTCACAAGGTGCCACCTATTGTCAGAGGAAGCTTGTTGAGTATGCTTATAGTGACGTCACTGCTCATGTAAGGCCTTATAACCTTAACTTCTTTTTAAATAGCAAAATAATGTTCCGATTTGATAAATCTTTAGTAAATCGATAGATATTAACAGAAATAAGTTATACAAGGTCAAACGAAGGTATTCATAATAATATAATAGATGCCAAAGTTTTCCGCGGCTTGTGGGCGTGGCCGGATGCAACTTCGTGGCAAGTTGCAGAGGCCCCTCTTAAATAAGGGTTCCTAAGCTAAATTTTGTAGCTCCTATAGTTTTCGAGATTTTTGAATTTTGGTTTTTCGGGTTTTGTGGGCGTTAGAGTGGGCGTGGCTTGATCGAAAACAAGAACAATTCGCATTGGGAGCATCATAAAAACCTACATGTCTAATCCGAACTTTCTATCTCCTATAGTTACCGAGATATCAGTTTTTTTAGAAAATCCGAAAACCGTCTTTGGAGCCTTGTGGGCGTATGGGTGGGTCTGGCCGGATAGTAATACCACTATAAGACTTTCTAGCTCCAATAGTTCCTGAGAAATCAGCTATTTTAGTTTTTTGCGATTTGTGCTCGTTAGAGTGGGCGTGGCAGGATGCTGTATTAATCTTGCTCTGCGTAGGGACCTTAAGAATCTTCATGGTTAATCTCAATTTTGTATCTCTTATAGATGATACAGCGTTCATACGGACAGACGAACAGACGGACAGACTGACGGCATGGCTCATTCGTCTTCGCTATTCATCCTGATCAAGAATATATATACTTTATAGGGTCGGAAACGCTTCCTTCTACCTGTTACATACTTTTCAACGAATCTAGTATACCCTTTTACTCTAAGAGTAAAAAAAAAAACAATTAGTAATTTTGTCTTGCAGTGTACACGCTTTTATATTAAGATTCGTACAAAAACTCAGCCAAACTTGAAAATTTATTCCACACATTTACAAAAATTGTTTAAACTTTGAACTGGTTACTTTCACTTGTCCCCTTTAAGGTTCGTATGATACTAATTTGATATTATGGTTGACATTTGAAATGAAACCTCCCATGCCATAAAATTAAATACCAAAATAATCATAAAAACAAGAGGAAACGCTATAGTCGAGTGCCGCGACTATAAGATACCCGTTACTGTTTTACAAAATTTTAAAATATTATTTTGCTAGTGGAAATTCACAAGGCGCCACCTAATGTCAGAGGAAGTAATTTCTTTATAAATAGCGAAATAATGTTCCGATTTGATAAATCTTTGGTAAATCGATAGATATTAACAGAAATAAGTTATACAAGGTCAAAATAAGTCATTCATAATAATATAATAGATGCCACAGTTTTCCGCGGTTTGTGGGCGTTAGAGTGGGCGTGGCCAGATGCAACTTCGTGGCAAGTTGCAGAGGCCCCTCTTAAATAAGGGTTCCTAAGCAAAAATTTTGTAGCTCTTATAGTTTTCGAGATTTTTTGCATTTTTGGTTTTTCGGGTTTTGTGGGCGTTAGAGTGGGTGTGGCTTGATCGAAAACAAGAACAATTCGCATTGGGAGCATCATAAAAACCTACATGCCTAATCTGAACTTTCTATCTCCTATAGTTACCGAGATATCAGTTTTTTTAGAAAATCCGAAAACCGTCTTTGGAGCCTTGTGGGCGTATGGGTGGGTCTGGCCGGATAGTAATACCACTATAAGACTTTCTAGCTCCAATAGTTCCTGAGAAATCAGCTATTTTAGTTTTTTGCGATTTGTGCTCGTTAGAGTGGGCGTGGCAGGATGCTGTAATAAACTTGCGCTGCGTAGAGACCTTAAGAATCTTCAAGGTTAATCTCAATTTTGTATCTCTTATAGATGATACAGCGTTCATACGGACAGACGTACAGACGGACAGACGGACAGAGAGACGGGCATGGCTCATTCGTCTTCGCTATTCATCCTGATCAAGAATATATATACTTTATAGGGTCGGAAACGCTTCCTTCTACCTGTTACATACTTTTCAATGAATCTAGTATACCCTTTTACTCTAAGAGTAAAAAAAAAACAATTAGTAATTTTTGTCTTGCAGTGTAAGAGTCAAGTCAAGAGTCGTACAAAAAACTCAGCCAAACTTGGAAAATTTATTCCACACATTCACAAAAATTTTTTAAACTTTGAACTTGTTACTTGCACCTGTCACCTTTCAGGTTCGTTTGATACTAATTTGATATTATGATTGACATTTGAAATTAAACCTCTCATGCCATAAAATTTAATACCAAAATAATCATAAAAACAAGAGGAAACGCTATAGTCGAGTGCCGCGACTATAAGATACCCGTTACTGTTTTACAAAATTTGAAAATATCATTTTGCTTGTGGAAATTCACAAGGTGCCACCTATTGTCAGAGGGAAGCTTGTTGAGTATGCTTATAGTGACGTCACTGCTCATGTAAGGCCTTATAACCTTAACTTCTTTTTAAATAGCAAAATAATGTTCCGATTTGATAAATCTTTAGTAAATCGATAGATATTAACAGAAATAAGTTATACAAGGTCAAACGAAGGTATTCATAATAATATAATAGATGCCAAAGTTTTCCGCGGCTTGTGGGCGTGGCCGGATGCAACTTCGTGGCAAGTTGCAGAGGCCCCTCTTAAATAAGGGTTCCTAAGCTAAATTTTGTAGCTCCTATAGTTTTCGAGATTTTTGAATTTTGGTTTTTCGGGTTTTGTGGGCGTTAGAGTGGGCGTGGCTTGATCGAAAACAAGAACAATTCGCATTGGGAGCATCATAAAAACCTACATGCCTAATCCGAACTTTCTATCTCCTATAGTTACCGAGATATCAGTTTTTTTAGAAAATCCGAAAACCGTCTTTGGAGCCTTGTGGGCGTATGGGTGGGTCTGGCCGGATAGTAGTACCACTATAAGACTTTCTAGCTCCAATAGTTCCTGAGAAATCAGCTATTTTAGTTTTTTGCGATTTGTGCTCGTTAGAGTGGGCGTGTCAGGATGCTGTAATAAACTTGCGCTGCGTAGAGACCTTAAGAATCTTCAAGGTTAATCTCAATTTTGTATCTCTTATAGATGATACAGCGTTCATACGGACAGACGTACAGACGGACAGACGGACAGAGAGACGGGCATGGCTCATTCGTCTTCGCTATTCATCCTGATCAAGAATATATATACTTTATAGGGTCGGAAACGCTTCCTTCTACCTGTTACATACTTTTCAATGAATCTAGTATACCCTTTTACTCTAAGAGTAAAAAAAAAACAATTAGTAATTTTGTCTTGCAATGTACACGCTTTTATATCAAGAGTCGTACAAAAACTCAGCCAAACTTGAAAATTTATTCCACACATTCACAAAAATTTTTTAAACTTTGAACTTGTTACTTGCACCTGTCACCTTTAAGGTTCGTTTGATACTAATTTGATATTGACATTTGAAATTAAACCTCTCATGCCATAAAATTTAATACCAAAATAATCATAAAAACAAGAGGAAACGCTATAGGCGAGTGCCGCGACTATAAGATACCCGTTACTGTTTTACAAAATTTGAAAATATCATTTTGCTTGTGGAAATTCACAAGGTGCCACCTATTGTCAGAGGAAGCTTGTTGAGTATGCTTATAGTGACGTCACTGCTCATGTAAGGCCTTATAACCTTAACTTCTTTTTAAATAGCAAAATAATGTTCCGATTTGATAAATCTTTAGTAAATCGATAGATATTAACAGAAATAAGTTATACAAGGTCAAACGAAGGTATTCATAATAATATAATAGATGCCACAGTTTTCCGCGGCTTGTGGGCGTGGCCGGATGCAACTTCGTGGCAAGTTGCAGAGGCCCCTCTTAAATAAGGGTTCCTAAGCTAAATTTTGTAGCTCCTATAGTTTTCGAGATTTTTGAATTTGGGTTTTCGGGTTTCGTGGGCGTTAGAGTGGGCGTGGCTTGATCGAAAACAAGAACAATTCGCATTGGGAGCATCATAAAAACCTACATGCTTAATCCGAACTTTCTATCTCCTATAGTTACCGAGATATCAGCTTTTCTAGAAAATCCGAAAACCGTCTTTGGAGCCTTGTGGGCGTATGGGTGGGTCTGGCCGGATAGTAGTACCACTATAAGACTTTCTAGCTCCAATAGTTCCTGAGAAATCAGCTATTTTAGTTTTTTGCGATTTGTGCTCGTTAGAGTGGGCGTGGCAGGATGCTGTAATAAACTTGCGCTGCGTAGGGACCTTAAGAATCTTCATGGTTAATCTCAATTTTGTATCTCTTATAGATGATACAGCGTTCATACGGACAGACGAACAGACGAACAGATGGACAGACGGACAGACGGACAGACGGACAAACGGACGGACATGGCTCATTCGTCTTCGCTATTCATCCTGATCAAGAATATATATACTTTATAGTATAGTTCCTTTCTACTTGTTACATACTTTTCAACGAATCTAGTATACCCTTTTACTCTACGAGTAAAAAAAACAATTAGTAATTTTGTCTTGCAGTGTACACGCTTTTATATCAAGAGTCGTACAAACACTCAGCCAAACTTGAAAATTTATTCCACACATTCACAAAAATTTTTTAAACTTTGAACTTGTTACTTGCACTTGTCACCTTTAAGGTTCGTTTGATACTAATTTGATATTATGTTTGACATTTGAAATTAAACCTCTCATGCCATAAAATTTAATACCAAAATAATCATAAAAACAAGAGGAAACGCTATAGTCGAGTGCCGCGACTATAAGATACCCGTTACTGTTTTACAAAATTTTAAAATATTATTTTGCTAGTGGAAATTCACAAGGCGCCACCTATTGTCAGAGGAAGTATGTTGAGTATGATTATAGTGATAACCTTAACCTTATAACCTTAATTTCTTTATAAATAGCGAAATAATGTTCCGATTGATAAATCTTTGGTAAATCGATAGATATTAACAGAAATAAGTTATACAAGGTCAAACGAAGGTATTCATAATAATATAATAGATGCCACAGTTTTCCGCGGCTTGTGAGCGTTAGAGTGGGCGTGGCCGGATGCAAGTTCGTGGCAAGTTGCAGAGGCCCCTCTTAAATAAGGGTTCCTAAGCTAAATTTTGTAGCTCCTATAGTTTTCGAGATTTTTGAATTTTGGTTTTTCGGGTTTTGTGGGCGTTAGAGTGGGCGTGGCTTGATCGAAAACAAAAACAATTCGCATTGGGAGCATCATAAAAACCTACATGCTTAATCCGAACTTTCTATCTCCTATAGTTACCGAGATATCAGCTTTTCTAGAAAATCCGAACACCGTCTTTTGAGCCTTGTGGGCGTATGGGTGGGTGTGGCCGGATAGTAGTACCACTGAAAGACTTACTAGCTCCAATAGTTCCTGAGATTTCAGCTATTTTAGTTTTTTGCGATTTGTGGGCGTTAGAAAGGGCGTGACAGGATGCTGTAATAAACTTGCGCTGGGTGGGGAATTTAAGAATCTTCAAGGTTAATCTCAATTTTGTATCTCTTATAGATGATACAGCATTCATACGGACAGACGGACAGACGAACAGATGGACAGACGGACAGACAGACGGGCAGACAGACGGACATGGCTCATTCGTCTTCGCTATTCATCCTGATCAAGAATATATATACTTCATAGGGTCGGAATCGCTTCCTTCTACCTTTTACATACTTTTCAACGAATCTAGTATACCCTTTTACTCTACGAATAAAAAAAACAATTAGTAATTTTCTTTTGCAATGTACACGCTTTTATATTAAGAATCGTACAAAAACTCGGCCAAACTTGAAAATTTATTCCACACATTCACAAAAATTGTTTAAACTTTGAACTGGTTACTTGCACTTGTCACCTTTAAGGTTCGTATGATACTAATTTGATATTATGGTTTACATTTGAAATGAAACCTCCCATGCCATAAAATTAAATACCAAAATAATCATAAAAACAAGAGGAAACGCTATAGTCGAGTGCCGCGATTATAAGATACCCGTTACTGTTTTACAAAATATTAAAATATTATTTTGCTACTGGAAATTCACAAGGCGCCACCTATTGTCAGAGAAAGTATGTTGAGTATGGTTATAGTGACGTCACTGCCCACTTATAAGCTTAATTTCTTTATAAATAGCGAAATAATGTTCCGATTTGATAAATCTTTGGTAAATCGATAGATATTAACAGAAATAAGTTATACAAGGTCAAACGATGGCATTCATACTAATATAATAGATGCCACAGTTTTCCGCGGTTTGTGGGCGTTAGAGTAGGCGTGGCCGGATGCAACTTCGTGGCAAGTTGCAAAGGCCCCTCTTAAATAAGGGTTCCTAAGCTAAATTTTGTAGCTTCTACAGTTTTCGAGATTTTTCCGTTTTTGGTTTTTCAGGTTTTGTGGGCATTAGAGTGGGCGTGGCTTGATCGAAAAAAAACACTTCGCATCGGGAGCATCATGAAAACCTACATGCTTAATCCGAACTTTCTATCTCTTATAGTTACCGAGATATCAGCTTTTCTAGAAAATCCGAAAACCGTATTTTGAGCCTTGTGGGCGTATGGGTGGGTGTGGTGGAAATTCACAAGGCGCCACCTATTGTCAGAGGAAGTATGTTGAGTATGCTTAAAGTGACGTTACTGCCCAGGTGAGGCCTTATAACCTTAATTTCTTTATAAATAGCTATATAATGTTCGGATTTGATAAATCTTTGGTAGATCGATAGATGCTAACAGAAATAAGTTATACGAGGTCAAACGATGGCATTCATACTACTATAATAGATGCCAGAGTTTTCCGCGGTTTGTGGGCGTTAGAGTGGGCGTGGCCGGATGCAACTTCGTGGCAAGTTGCAGAGGCCCCTCTTAAATAAGGGTTCCTAAGCAAAATTTTGTAGCTTTTACAGTTTTCAAGATTTTTGCATTTTTGGGTTTTCGGGTTTTGTGGGCGTGACTTGATCGAAAAAAAAACAATTAGCATTGGGAGCATCATAAAAACCTACATGCTTAATCCGAACTTTCCATCTCTTATAGTTATTGAAATATCAGCTTTGTGATAAAAGGATTATACCCAAGGGTTAAGTTTGGTTGGTTTTTATTTGGAAGGAGTAGCTGAGGTGCCGCTCCAACGATCAAAATGTTTCTGTTCTTTTACAATATTTCTTAAGTCAAAGTAAGGCTAAGTCTCGTAGCTGCGCTGCTCGCAGGCGGCGGCAGAGAGGCGGCTATGTACTTATGCATAAAGGAATATAATAATATACGTTGTTATGCGCTCTCAAGTGGAGGCGCGAGGGGTATGCATATGCTGACCGTTTGTTACGATTATGCTGACACTAGCACTGTGTGCGGGCTAAGCCAGAACGATCGGTTCGTATTTCGGCCACTTAAGGTTTATGACCGGGACTTTGGATTATGTAAACACTGCAACAAAGTGTTACAGTGCGCACCCTTTAAGTACTCTCGGTACAGTGGGTACAGTGGCTTTTCTAGAAAATCCGAAAACCGTCTTTTGAGCCTTGTGGGCGTATGGATGGGTGTGGTGGAAATTCACAAGGCGCCACCTATTGTCGGAGGAAGAATGTTGAGTATGCTTAAAGTGACGTTACTGCCCACGTGAGGCCTTATAACCATAATTTCTTTATAAATAGCGAAATAATGTTCCGATTTGATAAATCTTTGGTAAATCGATAGATATTAACAGAAATAAGTTATACAAGGTCAAACGATGGCACTCATAATAATATAATAGATGCCACAGTTTTCCTCGGATTGTGGGCGTTAGAGTGAGCGTGGCCGGATGCAACTTCGTGGCAAGTTGCAGAGGCACCTCTAAAATAAGGGTTCCTAAGCAAAATTTTGTAGCTCTTAGAGTTTTCGAGATTTTAGCATTTTTGGGTTTTTGGGTTTTGTGGGCGTGGCTTGATCGAAAAAAAAAACAATTCGCATTGGGATCATCATAAAAACCTACATGCTTAATCCGAACTTTCTTTCTCTTATAGTTACCGAGATATCAGCTTTTCTAGAAAATCCGAAAAGCGTCTTTTGAGCCTTGTGGGCGTATGGGTGGGTGTGGTGGAAATTCACAAGGCGCCACCTATTGTCAGAGGAAGTATGTTGAGTATGCTTAAAGTGACGTTACTGCCCACGTGAGGCCTTATAACCTTAATTTCTTTATAAATAGCGAAATAATGTTCCGATTTAATAAATCTTTGGTAAATCGATAGATATTAACAAAAATAAGTTATACAAGGTCAAACGATGGCATTCATAATAATATAATAGATGCCACAGTTTTCCGCGGTTTGTGGGCGTTAGAGTGGGCGTGGCCGGATGCAACTTCGTGGCAAGTTGCAGAGGCCCCTCTTAAATAAGGGTTCCTAAGCAAAATTTTGTAGCTCCTATACTTTTCAAGATTTTTGCATTTCTGGGTTTTCGGGTTTTGTGGGCGGGGCTTGATCGAAAAAAAAAACAATTCGCATTGGGAGCAGCATAAAAACCTACATGCTTAATCCGCACTTTCTATCTCTTATAGTTACCGAGATATCAGCTTTTCTAGAAAATCCGAAAACCGTCTTTTGAGCCTTGTGGGTGTATGGATGGGTGTGGTGGTAATTCACAAGACGCCACCTATTGTCAGAGGAAGTATGTTGAGTATGCTTAAAGTGATGTTATGCCCACGTGAGGCCTTATAACCATAATTTCTTTATAAATAGCGAAATAATGTTCCGATTGATAAAACTTTGGTAAATCGATAGATATTAACAGAAATAAGTTATACAAGGTCAAACGATGGCATTCATAATAATATAATAGATGCCACAGTTTTCCGCGGTTTGTGGGCGTTAGAGTGGGCGTGGCCGGATGCAACTTCGTGGCAAGTTGCAGAGGCCACTCTTAAATAAGGGTTCCTAAGCAAAATTTTGTAGCTCCTATACTTTTCGAGATTTTTGCATTTCTGGGTTTTCGGGTTTTGTGGGCGGGGCTTGATCGAAAAAAAAAACAATTCGCATTGGGAGCAGCATAAGAACCTACATGCTTAATCCGCACTTTCTATCTCTTATAGTTACCGAGATATCAGCTTTTCTAGAAAATCCGAAAACCGTCTTTTGAGCCTTGTGGGCGTATGGAAGGCTGTGGTGGAAATTCACAAGGCGCCACCTATTGTCAGAGGAAGTATGTTGAGTATGCTTAAAGTGACGTTACTGCCCATGTGAGGCCTTATAACCTTAATTTCTTTATAAATAGCGAAATAATGTTCCGATTTGATAAATCTTTGGTAAATCGATAGATATTAACAAAAATAAGTTATACAAGGTCAAACGATGGCATTCATAATAATATAATAGATGCCAGAGTTTTCCGCGGTTTGTGGGCGTTAGAGTGGGCGTGGCCGGATGCAACTTCGTGGCAAGTTGCAGAGGCCCCTCTTAAATAAGGGTTCCTAAGCAAAATTTTGTAGCTCCTACAGTTTTCGAGATTGTTGCATTTTTGGGTTTTCGGGTTTTGTGGGCGTGGCATGATCGAAAAAAAACAATTCGCATTGGGAGCATCATAAAAACCTACATGGTTAATCCGAACTTTCTATCTCTTATAGTTACCGAGATATCAGCTTTTCTAGAAAATCCGAAAACCGTCTTTTGAGCCTTGTGGGCGTATGGATGGGTGTGGTGGAAATTCACAAGGCGCCACCTATTGTCAGAGGAAGTATGTTGAGTATGCTTAAAGTGACGTTATGCCCACGTGAGGCCTTATAGCCATAATTTCTTTATAAATAGCGAAATAATGTTCCGATTTGATAAATCTTTGGTAAATCGATAGATATTAACAGAAATAAGTTATACAAGGTCAAACGATGGCATTCATAATAATATAATAGATGCCAGAGTTTTCCGCGGTTTGTGGGCGTGGCCGGATGCAACTTCGTGGCAAGTTGCAGAGGCCCCTCTTAAATAAGGGTTCCTAAGCAAAATTTTGTAGCTCCTATACTTTTCGAGATTTTTGCATTTCTGGGTTTTCGGGTTTTGTGGGCGGGGCTTGATCGAAAAAAAAAAACAATTCGCATTGGGAGCATTATAAAAACCTACATGGTTAATCCGAACTTTCTATCTCTTATAGTTACCGAGATATCAGCTTTTCTAGAAAATCCGAAAACCGTCTTTTGAGCCTTGTGGGCGTATGGGTGGGTGTGGTGGAAATTCACAAGGCGCCACCTATTGTCAGAGGAAGTATGTTGAGTATGCTTAAAGTGACGTTATGCCCACGTGAGGCCTTATAGCCATAATTTCTTTATAAATAGCGAAATAATGTTCCGATTTGATAAATCTTTGGTAAATCGATAGATATTAACAGAAATAAGTTATACAAGGTCAAACGATGGCATTCATAATAATATAATAGATGCCAGAGTTTTCCGCTGTTTGTGGGCGTTAGAGTGGGCGTGGCCGGATGCAACTTCGTGGTAAGTTGCAGAGGCCCCTCTTAAATAAGGGTTCCTAATCAAAATTTTGTAGCTCCTATAGTTTTCGAGATTTTTGCATTTTTGGGTTTTCGGGTTTTGTGGGCGTGACTTGATCGAGAAAAAAACAATTCGCATTGGGAGCATCATAAAAACCTACATGGTTAATCCGAACTTTCTATCTCTTATAGTTACCGAGATATCAGCTTTTCTAGAAAATCCGAAAACCGTCTTTTGAGCCTTGTGGGCGTATGGATGGGTGTGGTGGAAATTCACAAGGCGCCACCTATTGTCAGAGGAAGTATGTTGAGTATGCTTAAAGTGACGTTATGCCCACGTGAGGCCTTATAGCCATAATTTCTTTATAAATAGCGAAATAATGTTCCGATTTGATAAATCTTTGGTAAATCGATAGATATTAACAAAAATAAGTTATACAAGGTCAAACGATGGCATTCATAATAATATAATAGATGCCAGAGTTTTCCGCGGTTTGTGGGCGTTAGAGTGGGCGTGGCCGGATGCAACTTCGTGGTAAGTTGCAGAGGCCCCTCTTAAATAAGGGTTCCTAATCAAAATTTTGTAGCTCTTATAGTTTTCGAGATTTTTGCATTTTTGGGTTTTCGGGTTTTGTGGGCGTGACTTGATCGGAAAAAAAACAATTCGCATTGGGAGCATCATAAAAACCTACATGCTTAATCCGAACTTTCTATCTCTTATAGTTACCGAGATATCAGCTTTTCTAGAAAATCCGAAAACCGTCTTTTGAGCCTTGTGGGCGTATGGGTGGGTGTGGTGGAAATTCACAAGGCGCCACCTATTGTCAGAGGAAGTATGTTGAGTATGCTTAAAGTGACGTTATGCCCACGTGAGGCCTTATAGCCATAATTTCTTTATAAATAGCGAAATAATGTTCCGATTTGATAAATCTTTGGTAAATCGATAGATATTAACAAAAATAAGTTATACAAGGTCAAACGATGGCATTCATAATAATATAATAGATGCCAGAGTTTTCCGCGGTTTGTGGGCGTTAGAGTGGGCGTGGCCGGTTGCAACTTCGTGGTAAGTTGCAGAGGCCCCTCTTAAATAAGGGTTCCTAATCAAAATTTTGTAGCTCCTATAGTTTTCGAGATTTTTGCATTTTTGGGTTTTCGGGTTTTGTGGGCGTGGCTTGATCGAAAAAAAAACAATTCGCATTGGGAGCATCATAAAAACCTACATGGTTAATCCGAACTTTCTATCTCTTATAGTTACCGAGATATCAGCTTTTCTAGAAAATCCGAAAACCGTCTTTTGAGCCTTGTGGGCGTATGGGTGGGTGTGGTGGAAATTCACAAGACGCCACCTATTGTCAGAGGAAGAATGTTGAGTATGCTTAAAGTGACGTTACTGCCCATGTGAGGCCTTATAACCTTAATTTCTTTATAAATAGCGAAATAATGTTCCGATTTGATAAATCTTTGGTAAATCGATAGATATTAACAAAAATAAGTTATACAAGGTCAAACGATGGCATTCATAATAATATAATAGATGCCAGAGTTTTCCGCGGTTTGTGGGCGTTAGAGTGAGCGTGGCCGGATGCAACTTCGTGGCAAGTTGCAGAGGCCCCTCTTAAATAAGGGTTCCTAAGCAAAATTTTGTAGCTCCTATAGTTTTCGAGATTTTTGCATTTTTGGGTTTTCGGGTTTTGTGGGCGTGGCTTGATCGAAAAAAACAATTCGCATTGGGAGCATCATAAAAACCTACATGGTTAATCCGAACTTTCTATCTCTTATAGTTACCGAGATATCAGCTTTTCTAGAAAATCCGAAAACCGTCTTTTGAGCCTTGTGGGCGTATGGGTGGGTGTGGTGGAAATTCACAAGGCGCCACCTATTGTCAGAGGAAGAATGTTGAGTATGCTTAAAGTGACGTTACTGCCCATGTGAGGCCTTATAACCTTAATTTCTTTATAAATAGCGAAATAATGTTCCGATTTGATAAATCTTTGGTAAATCGATAGATATTAACAAAAATAAGTTATACAAGGTCAAACGATGGCATTCATAATAATATAATAGATGCCAGAGTTTTCCGCGGTTTGTGGGCGTTAGAGTGAGCGTGGCCGGATGAAACTTCGTGGCAAGTTGCAGAGGCCCCTCTTAAATAAGGGTTCCTAAGCAAATTTTTGTAGCTCCCTATAGTTTTCGAGATTTTTGCATTTT